>NC_056729.1:1986841863-1987029363 GCF_019279795.1 Protopterus annectens | reverse complement strand
ATTACATCTGTACTGCTCTTTCCTGGCATGAAACCATACTGCTGATCAGTAATCCTTACCTCTCTGTAGTTACTACACCTCTGCACACCACCCTTATGCTCATAATCAGTACCCAAACACATTTCATCCACTCCTCACGCACCCTCTTACTTCCCTAGATTACATTAAACAATCTGGTTAAAAAGACCACTGCCATTTTTCCTAAACACATCTATGCTTCCACAGGTATGTCATCTGGACCAATAGCCCTTCCATTCTTAAACCTCTTCATAGCTATCCTTACTTCCCCCTTGATAAGCTGTTGTACATCCTGTTTCACCATACCCACATCATCCCACCTTCTCACTCTCTCCTTCTCTTCATTCGACAGCCCATCAAAGTTCTGTTTCCACCTGCACATCACACTTTCCTTGCTAGTGAGTGCAGTTCCACCATTATCCTTTCTCAGCCTTATCTGCTGCACATCCTTCCTAGATACATGCCTCTGTCAAGCCAATTGGTACAGGTCCTATTTTCCATCCTTGGTGTCCTACCTTACATACGACCCTTCAGGTGCACCATCCTCAGCCTTTTCCACCAGTCTCTTTGCCATGCACCCCATCTCCCTATATACATGTCTACTGTCTGCATCTGTCTGGCAATCCCACTTCTCCTTGGTCAACCTCTTTCTCTGTATACTCCCCTGTACTTCTTCATGCCACCACCAGGTATCCTTGTCCTCCTTCCTCTGTGCAGCTGTCACACAAAGCCCCATTCTAGTCATCTCCCTTACTAGCTCAGATATAGTTACCCAGATATTTGCTAACTCTTCACTGCCACCCACTGCCTGTCTTATCTCTTCCCTGAACTCAACCTCACAATCACCCTTGCTCAGGCGCTGCCCTCACACTCCTCCCTGTCTTCGTGATCACCAACATTGTCCCACAGACCAACCTTCCATGCTGCCTAACTACACTTTCCTGTCACCACTTTACAGTTACCAATCCCCTTCAAACAGTCCCACCTGCATAGGAGATAATCCACCTGTGTGCATCTTCCTCCACTCTTGTATGTCACCCTATGCCCCTCGGTCTTGTAATACTATGTATTCATCACACCCATGTCCAACCTCTATTGCAAACCCCACCACCATCTCACCTTCTGCATTCCTTTGCTTAACACCATACCAACACATCACTTCTGCATCCCCTCTGTCCCATTCACCAACATGCCCACTGGAATCTGCTCCAATCACCACTCACTCACCCTTGGATACAGGCATCACCACTACATCCAACCACACCAAAGTATATCTGTCTCATCCATCACACACACAATTAGCGAAGCATATGCACTAACAACTGTCAACATTACACCATCAATTCCCAGCTTCCTGAACATCACTCCACCCAACACTCTTATCACCTCCACAAACACTCTTGGCATAATGCTCCTTCAGGTTAACTCCTACACCACTTCCCCTCCCATACACACCATGATAGAACTATTTGTACCCGGCTCCAATACACACAGCTGTACACCCCTTCCATCTGGTCTCTGGCGCACACAATATATCCACCTTTCCCCTGTCCAGAATATCAGTTAGCTCTGTCCCCATACCAGTCATACTCACAACATTAACAGTTCCTACCCTCACTACAACATACCTAGCCTTTCACCTCTCTGCTTGCCATATGAGCATCAGACATCCTCCAGGGTATGTCTGTGAATGCAAAGGCTACTGCATTATCAAATGACATATGTGTGTTACAGCAATATGAAGAAAGAGTCACTAATTGTGGCCCATAGCCCAGCATGTATGTGCATTGTCCTACAGATGTCCTTTCCTAACAGGTTGATATGACTTACTGAGCAGCAAGACTGTTATTACAGTGTTCCATACTGACATAGAACAGAAATGTATAGCAGGTATTACCTGTGCATAGGTATGTGTGGGTAGGTGTACCTGGATGCCTCATAACAACTGACATGGGATGCAAAACATCAGGTGAATAAGCTGTACATGTTGCACACATGTGTAACCTTAGTTTATGTGCATCCAACAGAGTTACACCTCTACAGCTACTGGTTGTGTCATTGCCCTGACACAGACATGGGTAGTATAATAAGCATGAGTATCACGTTGAAATTGTAGAGGAGACCAACTGTGTTCTAACGCTGTGTCCATGCCTTCTACAAACAGATATATGACCACCCACATAGCTGTATGGCCTCAGCAATACCTTACTTGTAAAGCCCGTATCCACCAAAGTAGAGAAAACCCCTTTGCTGGACAGCAGCAGCAATGCACAAAGCACATAATGTGATGATGCTATATTGGTTATACAGGGCAAAGTAGGAACAGGCACCAACTGGGCGGCATGTCATCCTTTGTCTGAACAAGCATAATAGGTCACAGGTGAATTACTGTAAGGCTAACTGTGAGTACAAATTAGACACATCCATTAAGGGCAATCACAAGGCCATCTTCACATATGTCTGCAGTCTCAGAGGCACCAACCCAACCCACCCTGTAATGGTGGTCAATCACAGCACATACACACACACCATAGCTACAGCCAACTTGCTGCAGACAGGTTTAGGGCAAACATCACCACATTGGATCACCATCAGTATAGGTGGATATGCACAGCAGGAGCACCCCAACCCTCACCATCATGGATCAGGTGCAAACTGCCTAATCAAAGTTGACAAAAGCAGTTCCCCTGGAGCCTGATAACATTCCTATCTGCATCCTACATGAACCTAGACATATGCTTCCAGCTCCATTACACACTGTATGCAAGCAAACCCTGAGCAATATTGACATCCCATCTGCATGGAACATGGCCACTGTCATCCCTCTACACAAACGTGGATGATGAATGGTGGTTTATGCAATGTACTGGCCCTCATTAGGGGGAATGAGACACATCAGGACCAGGAGTACAATGCATGTTCATACAGTGCTGCCAGGTACAGGGGGATGATGTGTTTGTAAGTAGTGGCTAATGATAGTCCATATGCATGTGATGGCTCTATAAAGAACTCTTGGCAATGTCTGAGGTCCTGTGATGTGTTTCCCTGTGTATGTCCTCCAGGTGCCATGCAGCAGCAAACGCTTTACACCAATGTGGAGACCGCAGCCATCACAGAGCTGTAATCTTAAACTATGCTATCCTTTCTTTACATAGCCGGCAAAATCTGCAGGAGTGGACTGCCCTGTTGGATGAGATGATACACAGACTGAATGTGTTGGGCCACCATGGATGCACATACAATCAGGTCAAGCATATAGCAACTGAACTGATATGTCATGCCAGGCAAAGAGCTGCTGCTGTAGCGAGGGACTGTACTGCTACAGGTGGGGGGCCAGCCACACAGGCCCCACTTAGGGAGACAGAGGAGCTCCTTGCCAACCATGGGGTAGCCCCCACAGAAACTCAAACATGGGAAACAGCAGTTCTATAGGTGGGTGGCACCCAGGCAACAGGCAAGGAGCATCCAGATAAGGCCAAAGTGCGCATCAATGTAATGAGGTAGCATTTAAACTGTCTTCTACAGAGTCTCTAGATGCATATGTCAGTGCAAAATAAATTAGTGGGTGGGGTGTAGTAATGCACATGAGGGCACATCTATGGTGAAGGACAGCAAATTTTGTACTATCATAGTGTGTACCATACCTGTACAGAAATGTAGCGTTCATCTTGTACCAATGCCTAATAAGAATCTGCTGACAATATCTCTCCTTCACAACTGCATAGGTCCATCTGGTTTGCACATGGGACAGCAGCCTGAACCCAGTAAGTATGGGGTTTCCCTGTTGTGGCTCACCAGTACCTCAGGCATGCTAAAGTTAATGCATATGACCATGCACACAGCTGTCACACTCTGCCATTTGGCAATATTTGCATGTTCACCTGTGGTGGTGTTTACTGCATTGCATCATGGTGGTCATGACAGGGGCCTATTTGCAGGCGATATCACATATCTGTAGTATACCTCACAACCTGTCATTGCAGGAAACCTGAACAAAAACTGACAAAAATGGGGGACAAAGGCCCAAAACTAGGGTCATATTGTAGAAATTAGTAGTATACAGTGCATATGAATGGTGTGCACACCTGTTAGAATGTCAGGTATGTGTGATATACAAAAACAAGAGCACAATAGACAAGTTCAGAATACTGCCAACCTTTCTTGTGACCTATGATCAGTACAATTCAATTATAAAGCAAACAAATCTGTTAGGGGAACAATAATGACACATAACAATAATACAACAACCTAGATGCATATGTGTGCACAGGATGAAGCTAGTACTGTGTTGAGGCAGCTTTCAATATAACTACAGCAGTACATCTTATTGGGTACACAACAACCATCAATTACAGAGACTCTTTGATTAACAGCAACTAATGGTCAACTGTCCTACCAGGATTATCCTAACATATACTCAGTTGCCTGCTACAGCAACAGCCATGGTTCCCATAGAACTGACGAAGCTGCTAAGGGACCACATGTTTGAGATGTATCAGCCTGGAGAAGGGTACCCAAACATTTCCACAGCATTGCACATACCATGGAACCCAGTGCAGACAGTCATCAAAAGGTGTTAAAGATATGGGGCTACAGTGACATTGTGAATGAGTGGACATTCCAAAAAAGTCAAGAGAATACAAGACCAAAACTGGATAGGGAGGCTACCAGGAGCCCTACAGTAACAGTGAAGGAGTAGCAGGAATCTCCAGCAAGTACTGGGTGTGTGCTACATGTCACAACAACCTTCCATGGTCTCCATATGTCCTGCCTATAGGGTATGGTTGGAAGATGGCAGAGGTTCCTCACACCAAACAATATCCAGGCCTGGTGAAAGTCTGACAACAATACATCAGGTCTCCAAAAAGCAAGTGGGAAAATATGTTATGGTAATATGGGACCATGGTTGTACTCACTGGCTACAATTCTGATAGGTGTGTTTGGCACAATATTACCACTTCACATCACCACAACAACACCACCCCCGTGGTGAAGCATGGAGATGGCAGTATAGCCAAGTTAGAAGGGATTATGAACAGTTCCAAACACTGGTCCCTTGTGGCTCCAAAACATTCTGGTGTCTGCCAGAAGCTGTGGATGGTTAGAAATTCCACCTTTCCACACAACAATGGCCCAAACCATACATCCATATCAACAAAAGGATGGTTTCACCAGAACACATGCAACATTCTGCACTGGCCAAGTCAGAGCCCACACCTACGTCCAACAGGATATATGCAGGGCACCCCGAAGAGGGCAGTGTACAGGGAATGCCCTTGCAATCTGATATAGTTGGAGGTGTTTTGTAAGGGACAGTCTGCAAACATTGTCAAGTCAAGATGTGCCATGGTGATAGACACCTTCCCAAAAGGGACTGCATGCTGTGATTAAATCAGAGGTTGCTTTAACAGAGTATTACCTTAAGGGTGTACAACTCATGCAACCAGCCTATTGTACCTATTTCAGTTACCAAATATTACCTGTAACTGATGCGTATGTTCTTCATTTGGATTGCACAGGTCTTATGTCATATGAAATGATGGCAATGTTATGACCTGATTATTGTTAACAGGTATGTGTACACTTACTATAGCCATTGTAAGCTTGTAAAGTTGTTTGAGTAACCGGCTTTGTTTTAAAATATATGTACTGCAGGTTATGCACTCTGCATCTCCAATTAGGACATTACTTAGTGGCACCAATCCAAAGGCCAACACAGTAATGTATCAGACAAACACAGGAGTTGTGAGGATCAGACCAAACATATGAGCCACACATGTAGACATTGAGCAAAACGCTGTACACTTGCAGGGTGTATTCTGTAGGGGTTACCACAGTGCTATACAAGTGAACAGCAATAATTTACATGGGTTCAGTGTGTGCTAGGGTAAGGGCCATCACCTACTAACACCACTCACATATCCGAGAGGTGTATATTAGTAGTAACAGTAATTGGAAAGGGCTGCACTGCATGATGCTGAGGGTCCATCCAGAGTGTGTATGTTATTGTCTGTCTGTGTGTCATGAATGCCCCCAGTCAGCTAATGTGAGGTCTGTGTAATGCCTTTGAGGTACATCACCTGTGTGTGTGTGTGTGTGTGTGTGTGTGTGTGTGTGTGTGTGTGTGTGTGTGTGTGTGTGTGTGTGTGTGTGTGTGTGTACCAGCAAACCTTATAGTGCCAGTAGTGATTTACATATGTTGCTTTTCCCTCACAGGTGGACATGGTTGCTGCAGTCCCACCCACTCTGATACTGGTGTCAGTGTCTCTGCAGAATCTGACCATGATGATATTCATATTGAGGCACAGGTAGGGTTGTCAGTGGCTGATAATGTGCCATCAGTTGCCATTCCACTATTGTCAAACCCATCCCTGCACACAGTCACAATGGCCACATATACCCCCTTCATCAGTGGCCACAGATAATGGATAATGGATGGTGGCATGGAGCAGACTTCTGTGGTAACTATGGAAAGTGAGGGTGCAGGCACTAGCCATAGCCAGAGTGCTGGCAAGGTCCCACACAGGCAGATGGGCAGGGGTGTTCAGAGGAGGATTGCAGCCCATCATGCCCCTGTTGCAAGTGCCATGGCAGCTGTCACCAGACACATGTTTCAGGCTGTCATGGGGGCATATGCACGTAATGAACATAATACCAGACATATATGCAGGGTCATGGATGAGCACGTCCCTGGTGTTCATGGCAATATGAACTCACGGCAGCCCTCTGTGAGCATACTGGGGTCATGGATAGATGGTGGGGGGAGACCTTGGCACTCCTTGACCGTGGAATATCTACAACTGAGCATTTGGTAGACTCTGGCCAGCAGCCATGTGGATGTAGGGCAGCACCACAATCACCTGAGAGTCTATGTGCCCGTGCATCATCACATTCCCATGCTGGCAGTGCCACCAGCACTACTGAAGGGGGTGTGCTGTCCACGCCATGATGCAGCAGGCCATGGGGTGGGCCAGTGATACCCTCACTATGCCCAGTTCCCATGTCCATGGCCAGAGATGATGAACTGTACACCCTGTCATGTATGGCCCACAACTATCCAAAATACCCCTGTGTATGGCCCCCACATGGCGTGACTGCGTGCATACAAACACACACACATATCACCATCAGAAGTCACCTCCACACATACACACACACACACACACACACACACACACACACACACACACACACACACACACCACCCCTGCAGTACCCATTTAATGAACACCACCTCCAAACACACACACATGATGTCAACCATGTGGCCCAGCCAAGGCTTCTGGCAAACCCCACACAACACCCTGTGCATATGATACTTGTGCCACATCCATGCCATCCATACCATCGATGCAGGGACATGCTTATATGGATCTGATGCACAGGGTGACTTTAGTACAGTGTAGCTATTTAATGCTGTGTAAGGTGTTGTCATCTGGTATTAGTAATGGGCACACAGAGTGTGTGTGTACCTTTTCAGCCATGATGCATTATTGGTGTTAATAGCACTAAGCAAATGTGTTCTCACATGCTCTATTCTGTTTGTGTTCCAGCTGTCTGTGTCAGCAGGATATAGCCCTGTAGACATCACCAACAAGGGGTATGGCAGTGTAGTAACACATCAACCACGTCATTGTCGGGATACAGCTGTATCTGCACACATTTTCCAGGACTGTGTAACAGTTCTTGCATGTGCCTCACAGATTATAGGGCTGAGGGGTTGTTTCTCAGTCTATGGTGGTTGACATTACCTCTAGTATAGTGGACAATGGTAAGTGTGGTGGGTGGAACACACCTCAGATTGCTAACACCCTCAACCCCAGAGGATATCATGTCGACCAAACACACATTGAATACTGTTCACACACACACACACACACACACATATGCACGCACAGGATCACAGTTGCCAGTGTTGGGTTTGGAACCCCTACCCATCATTATTATGCATTTATTGCAGGTGGCACAGGACTACCAGTGTGATGAGTGTTACAAGGTACCTGTAAGGTCAATAACATCACATGGCATTGTGGGGTATGGCAATGGTGGCTGTACTGGGTGTGTGAGTACTCATAATAGTGTCGCATACAGGTCTACACACAAACAACCCCTGTTATACACACACCAATGTGCATGCGCGCACACACACACACACACACACACACACACACACACACACACACACACACACACGCACTTGCCAGTACTGACATTAGCAGACCAACCTATCTTGTTATGTGGACCATACTATTCCATCCTGTTGCACAGGGCTTGTAGGGCTGAAGAATGTTTACAGATACCACTACAGTTGATGTGAAAAGCGGAGCTCATACAGTAGACTTAGAAATGTGTACAGTATGTACCAATGCATAAAATATGAAACCATGCCCATATTCACACACACACACACACACACACACACACACACACACACACACACACACACACACACACACACACACACACACACACACACACACACACACACACACACACATGCACACACACACACACACACACACACACACACACACACACACACACACACACACACACACATACACAAAATATTCTTCTCTCACACACATTTGCCAGGACTGGGAGTAGAACCCCTACCTATCTATTTATTGTTACTACATTGTTATGCATTTATCGCACGTGCCATGGAGGTTATGGGGTGCCACCTGTCCAAAGGTACTTCTAAGGTGAGGGACATCACCAGGCCTTGCAAATTATGACAATGCGGGATGTACTGGGTGAGAAAGGCCACAAATGCTGTAACCTACACACATATACACACTTACACACACACACACACACACACACACACACACACACACACACACTTGCCAGGACTCATATTAGAACCCCTAGCTATGTGGTTATTGGTATTATAGTGTTATGCAGTTACTGCTCACACCTCAGAGCTTATAGGTTGTGGAGTGTCTCAAGGTATCTATATAGTGAATAACATCTACATCACTTGTAAGGTATGGCAATGGTAGTTGTACTGGGTGAGATGGGCCACCAACTACTTTCACCCACATGTTTACACACTCAGAAACACTTTCAGACACACTAATGCACACACACATACACATTTGACAGTACTGAAATCCATGGGTTAAAAGAGTCATAGGTGTGTATGTGGCAAATGGCCATGGAGGCTTTACAAGGCTAGCCCATAGGAATACACTGGCATCGTGACACCTGACAATACTCCCTAGTGTATCTACTGAGTATAGTCACTGGATTGATCCCCAGGGTAGGTATTCTATTCCCCATCCACTCCTCCTGATGTCTCTTGAAGAGGGCCAGTGATGTGCTCAGCTTGACATGTATGTGGCATCTATTCCATGGTGTGGCCAGTCTCTGGGTTGTGAATCTGTCCCTCCAAAATGCCCTGTTGATTGTGAGGATGGGGTTGAGGTATCTGGGGCATGTTGTGTGGACAGATTGGTGTGCTCGGATGTAACCTTCCTGACAGGGTTGGGTCAGACATGGCTGTGTATATCAGGCAGAGATCGCAACTAAGTAGCCATTATGAGAAAGAGATTCATTGCAGTTGTTACACTCTGTCCATATGGTCCAAGTGTGCAGTACCTAAGATTCTCTTTGTGAGGTACATTTGCAGCCTCTCCTGTTGTTTCTGGTTTCCAGTGGGGTACATGGCAAATGAGCCATAGTACACATTGATTGGCCTACTGAGGGGTGCGTACAGGGAAACACTGTCCTTTTACTTCCCGGATTCAACACCCTGAGTCAGGAGAAGTGACACATGGAAAGACATTTGGAAGACAGTGGCACTGTGGTGGTCACCACAAAGCTCACTGTCAACCTGTGTTCCCAGTTCTATTATACCAACATCAGTGTTCAGTGGACTACCATCAATGTATTACTTTATGGGAACCATGTCATACCCAAAGGGGATGGCAGTACATCATCTGGCATTGAACTTATGTCCAGAGTTCTGACAACAATCATAGGTCTCAGAGAGGCCTTTTTGATGGATGTCAACCTCATGTGAGGGGGGGTAATAATAGCACCCACCTTGTAGTCATCTGCAAACATTTTTAGACAGGGCACCTTTGTATTGGGCTGGTCCTCAGAGGTGTGGATCCCAAACATGAGGGAACCCAGGTCCACAACCTGTGGGACTCCACTCATGATTGTTCAGCAGTGTGACATGGAGTCCGCTGTTTTCACACTGTGGGTTCTGTCTGTGAGATGGTTTGCAGGCCACCTACTGATGTAGGTGTGGCTGCCTACATGACTGTGTTTGTGTATGATTCCTGAGTAGGGAGTGATATCCAAGGATTAGATGGGCAGCCTGTCTTGTTATCTATTCCATACTGTCACATAGTTATTCCACATGGCACAATGCTTATAGGGCTGCAGACTGTCTACAGGTCTCTCTACAGTGGATGACAACTGTGGGCCTTGTAATGTGGACACTGGGACATGTACTGGGTGGGCAGCAGCAAAAAATAACAAAACTCACCCATCAGTGGTATGGTTCTCACACAAACACAACAATCCCCCATAGACAGGATACTGTTCACACATACACACACACACACACACACACACACACACACACACACACACACACACACACACACACACACTCCCCAGACTGAGATTAGAACCCCTACTTATCTGTTTATTGCTGCTACAGTGTTACACATTTATCGCACGTGCCATGGAGTTTATAGGGTGAAGGTTGTCCAAAGGTACTTCTAAGGTGAGGAACATCACCAGCCCTTGTAAAGTATGGCAATGGGTAATGCACTGGGTGAGAGAGGCCCCAAAATACTTTAAACTACACATATACACACTTACTCACACACATATTTGCCAGAACTGGGATTAGAACCCCTAACTAACTAGTAATTTGTACTATAGTGTTATGTACTTATCGCACGTGCCACATAGCTTATGGGGCTGAGGCCTGAAGAAAAGCACTTCTAGGGTGATTGATATCTGCAGGACTGCTAAAGTAGGGAAAGGAGAAGTGTACTGGATTTGAATGGACCCAAAAGCTTTTACCTGTAAACAGACACACACACACTTTTACATTTACCAGGACTGGGATTAGAACTCCTACCTAACTCATAATTTGTACTATAGTGTTACGCAGTTATCTCTCGCACCACAGAACGTATGGGACTAAGGCCTGACAAAAGGAACTTCTAAGGTGACTGATATCTGCAGGACTACTAAAGTAGGAAAAGGGGAAGTGTACTGGGTTTGACTGGACCCAAAAGCTTTACCTTGTAAACACACACACACACACACACACACACACACACACACACACACACACACACACACACACACTCACACACACTCACACACATTTACATTTGCCAGGACTGAGATTAGAACTCCTACCTAACTAGTTATTTGTAGTGTAGTGTTATACAGTTATCATACACGCCACAGAGCTTATAAGGCTGAGACCTGACAAAAGTAACTTCTATAGTGACAGACATCTTCAGGACTGCTAAAGTAGGGCAATGGGAAGTGAAGTGGGTGGGGAAGGTCTGTTCATTCCTAGGTGTTACTGACATTTCTCTAAGTGTATGAGCATGCCCAGTGTGACCTTCTATAGTACATGTGGGACTCCATTCCAGGGATTGTTGTACTTCAAGTCCAGTTTGTTTTGTGCTACAACCATACCTCTCAACCTGTTGGTGCAGGATATATGGAGATAGCCTATCAAAATGGGGAGACAATGGGCCATACTGGGATTGTGACTATTTCTCTCAATAATGTATGGGTTGCAAGGGTTACAGGGCTTGTTTTAGCAGACATCTGACATATATGCTGTTTGACACTGTCATATATTGTTTCAGTACCTCGTGACATACCTCATCAGATCATCACAGTGATTTACCAGAGGAATACAGGATGGTTGATGCACACACCAGGATTATGGGCCAAATGCTATGCATTCTTACACAATCCAGCCTATTCAGAAGTGTGCCTACAAGCAATTGACTGATGGTGTTGTGGAAATGGTCCAGCACCTTGGTGATATATTACAATGGTGGACTCTCTGTCCATTTGTGTTCTGGCCTGGTCTAGTTTCCAGTCCACAGTTGAGTAATGTAAGTCAGACAGGATCAGGGTGATAGGCAGACTCCAGATAGATTTGTAGGGGATAAGATTTGTGGGGGGGGTGTCCTGGGTCAGATATGTTTGCCTATAGTTACCAGTACTTTCATAGGGTTCTTCTCAATGGTTGACTGCACTTGGAGGGTCTTGTGTGTGTCAGACTGTTTGACCAGGTTGGAGGTGTGTGTTTGTCTCACATATATGTATGGCCCACCTCATTTCGCTTGGATGGCCACATTTTGGGGTCAGGATGTTGCATAGGATGAGTGATCAGGGAAGGGTGTGCTACTCCCCGTGACTGTGGGCCAGGGTTTTGGGGTGCAGACATGTCATCATCTTCCAAGGTTAGGACTGCCTGCAATGAGTACATTCCCATGTTTAGATTCCTAGCCCTACTTGTTGACTGTACAGAGTATCACAGAATATCCACACCCATGACTCATATATCTTGGTTACCCAAATAAGTGTGGTTTTCAAGGAAAAGTGTTTTGCAAGTTACTCAGATAATACTGACAGTTGACATTGCAGTTTCAGACTTCGTACCCATCAGACATTCCATTCTACTACAATCATTCCATCAACTTTATAACATTATTGTAGCAGTATTTCAAAGGTGTCCTTCTCTTTAGACCTTTTCCACCCCATTATTCATGGCTTTGTCCAGATTTCTGGCTCTCTGACACTGGCAGGTTTTCTGCTAGCAGTTAACAGCATGGTCTTTCTTTGAATTTTGTAGACTGAGTTATGTTGGTGTTATGGACCCCATAACACTCCCTAACAGGGCACTGTGCATGAGAAACAGGCATTTGCCAGAGGCCTGTAGGCCAGATGTGAAAGATGCAGGCCATCTGTAGCAAGGCAATGCATTCTGATGATCATATGTTCCCAGGCTGCCGGCAGTAGACAACCCTGGGATGGTAGCAGTACATTGACTGTGGTTGTTACTGACAATTGCTTTCTGTTTGTGTTGAGCCATCACTCTAGTTGACAGCTGGATGCTACTTAAGGCTAGGGACATGTTACTGCATTTCTATGGGACTATGGGGGGCACATATGTACACAGTACACATTTGCAGAGACTGTGGTGATATTTGCTTAACATTGTGGTCCCATTTAGCATATTGGTGTTCCCTATCTTTCATACTACAGGCATAACAGTATCAACCACAGGTCAGATTGTTCTGGCATAAATGTTTGTAGTTTCAGACTTCTTACCTTTCAAAGCCATACTGTCACTGCCAGACCTGCTGTGATATCACTGTGTAAAAGTCTGTAGGTGAGGATTTCATGTATGTCACCATGTGGGGACCTTTGCCAGACATTTCAGTATAGTTTTCTACAGCTGATCTGCTGGGTGAGGCTGGGGGTGGGTATGGGACCCCCACTTTGACATCCATGCTTGTGACCTATGACCCCCCAGTTATTTGGCTCACCACATATACTTCAGTAATATTTGTCAACTAGGGTGGTACTGCATGGTGTGGGCAGGCTAGTACTGGGGATAGACTTCCTGCTGTCCCACAGAGCTGTCAGTTGTCCGCTGCTAGCCCAGTAAGCCACCCCATTCCCTTGCATGCTTGATAAATACTATAGATATGCTATCAGAACATTGCACTCCATTCATTTATTTTGTTAAGGAGACTGACGTACCTTGTGCCTGAGGCTGTTGTGAGGATGGTGCTTCAGGGCTGACTATGTCAGATGCACGTAGAACACTGCCTGTACATGGTAAGGTATAGGTGGTGTGATGCAACAGCAGCAACACATCCAAGATAAATCCAAAAACCAAAAAGAATTCTGGCAACAGTTCCACAAAATTTATTAACCAAACCTTAGCACCTTGGCTATCACAGCCTTCAAGAAGCCTATAGATGGTGTGATGTTTGGCATCCATTTTACTGTGTGTGCGAGTCAGAGAAAGAGATCATTCCCTCGGGCCCTACAGTGTCAGTGTATGTGCTATGCATTGCCTCTTTGCCAAGGCCAGGGCATACTGGGCATGCCTCCATCTGCCTACAGGGCAGGCTCAAGATGTTCCTCCTCTGAGTCTCTCTGTGCCTCTGGAGACCTTGGCAATGGTGGGGGGCTGTGTGACCCTTCCCCATTTTATTCCTGCTGCAGCTGTTTCCACAAGATCATATTGTGTAACATGGCACATACTATGAACATGTGTGCACATGTGGCTGGAGAGTACTGCAAGGCTCCACCAGATATGTCAAGGCAGCGGAACCATGACTTGAGCATCCCAAACACACACTCTATAATGATCCTGGTTTGTACATGTGCCTCATTATGGCATTCTTGTGTAGGTGTGTGTGCATTTCTGATGGGTGTCATCATCCATGGCTCCAGTGCGTAGCCAGCATCCCCCAAAAGATGGCCATATGGAATGTCCCTACTGGCAAATGACCGGTACAGCTGTGATGAATGCCAAATGTAGGAGGCATGATAGCTTCCAGGGTTGCCAGCATACACATTCATGATAATGCCCTGGGCATCACACATGACCTGGCAGTTGATGGAGTGGAACCCCTCTGCAGTTTAGGTAGACCCTACCCTGGTCACTGGGTGGTGCTTTGATGTGGATGTGCATGCAGTCTAATGACATCCAGTACCTCTGGGTATTCTGCTACATGGTGGAAGAGATGCATATTGCTGGTCCTCTCCTCACGGGTGCTGGGGAAGTAAATGTGCTCAGCAACATGTGATCGCATGGCATCCAGGAAATGCTGGAGTATCCTTGACATAGATGCCTGTGAGACCCCCATGATATCCCCAGTTGTTCTTTGGAAAGTACCTGTAGCTAGTATTCTTAAGGCTACACATACCTTGGTATCCACTGGGGTGGGTTCCCCTCTATTGATTTTGGGTCTGAGGCGAGGCCGGCACAGCTCAAGAAGTTTGTGAAGTATGTCCCTGTCCACCCTGCAGTGCTCTGCTATCTCCAGATCATGTAGCTCCTGGTAGGTTACCCTGGCTCTGAACACTCTTCTCCTCCTCGTTCTGAGTTGGTTGTCAGCATTATCCTCCTCACCACTCTTAGTCTCTAGCACATACTGATATATCAGAGCAACAGCAGTCCCTAACATATTTTGTTAGATTTGTCAGTTTACAATTCCCCTGAATGTGTATACCAGTGGTGTAGAGTTTGGGGGAAAAAACAGACTGAAAGGTGTTTGCATAGTTTTTAGTAGTGTGCTGGTCTGCTGCCTGTGTAACTGGCTGATTCTGATACATTCCACCTGACAGCTATGGTAGTTCTCCTTGATTGCCTTCCTTCTGCTGTTTCCCCTTCCCATTTTCTCTCCATTTAAGCCCCAGTGTGCGCTGCACATACCCGGTGCTCAATTGTAAACAGTTCTGCTATTTCTGTTGTTTTTTTGTTTGTTTGTTTTGTTTTAGGCCCGGTGCTAATGCTAAAGTAAACAGTTTTAAGCAGAACTGGGCCTTCCTGGATGCAAACACACTCTGCATTTCATGGAATAAGACAATACAGCCTCAGACACACCCCCTTTCTTAGCTAAGGGCAAACACGGACCACTGAGCTCCAATGTACTTACAGCAAGCATGACACACACCCTTTTCATGTTGGCTGCTCCTCCTGTCTACATGATGGTGTTAGAGCACCTACATGGTTAGGTGCAGTTTGACTCTTAGAAGACATTTGTGATTCAGTATAACTCCCCTCATTTGCATACACCACTGCCTTACTCCATTGTTACCACACTTACACTGGGCCTTTTCCCTTAGCAACCACTATTCCCTGGTATTGTTTTCATTCTGCATGCCATTGACTATAATGGCAAAATGCACATTTCTGTAAAAAATGATTTTTCCTTTTTTTTTTTTTTTTTTATTTTCTGCACGATCCCATTTGCCCGCCGCTGCCCTATGCTTAAACGGCCGAGATCAGCAAAAATAAAAAGTTTTATTTTAAAAAACTGAAACTATTTTTTCATGCCAATGGCCATATATTTGGGCATCGGCATGCCTACTAAATATAACACATGCTTTCTTTTGAGTTGTCATGCCTCCATTTTCTCATTTGCAGGAATGTATTCAGCTAGTAACTGAATACATTTCTGCTGGTTACACTATTCCTGCGCGAACACCTGCCTGTTCGCTGAATTACTAATTCACCTCATTTGCATGGTTTTTACCAGCAAATGAGGTAATTAGCATAAGGCAGTGGTGTTTGTGCAGGAATAGTGTAGGAGCACTCTTGCACATCACGGGAGCTCTATACTGAATCGCTCGGCGGACATATTGCATGCAGCAGCTCCTGCACTATTCCTGCATGTCACGCAGGGCTTATGGAATCCCAGGGATATTCTTTCTTCTTGTTTGTATAATATCCAAACATAATCACATTCATATCTATATTGTTTATGTCATTAATGTTCTCAACATTTTTTCTTCACACAACTTTTTCACAGTGCCATTTTTTTTTCATTTTATTCTCACAGTTTGTCTTATCTTCTTTTGAAAACTGTTTTGCTTACAGTTTGTTGCTGCTCTCCTTTTTGCCTTCTGTCACTGCTGCATATGTTTTTGTTACTGCATTATCTCTTGCCACAAAACCAGACACCTTCAGTTTGTTGCTGTTTCCTCTTTTACTTTCTGTCACTGCTGCATAAATTTTAAGTGCTGTATTCTCTGCTGCCTCATCATGAGGTTCTTTTTCCACATTACCATCCTTAGCCCTTTCCAAAAATGTTGTCTGCCATCTTACCCCATGAAACAGCAGAACTGTCACCTGGATCATCCTGCTCGACTATTTTTAACAGAACATCATCTACAATCCCTCATGATACTAGTGCTGTTATCTGCACCATTTCAACAGACGTGCTTACTTCCTTCTCCATGGAGACAGCTAAACACTGCCCATTTGTAACATCCACCACACAGGAATCTTTACTTACATTCTGAAGCTTCAAATCAAGCAAAGTTTTCTCCAAATTCTCACTTTTCACCTCCAAACTCTCCATAGTTTTTTTATCTCATCCTCCATGCTGCTGCTTCCCTTAGGCCTCACCCTTGCTGCAGTAGGAACCCTCCAGTGCCATCTAGCAGCTTCAAAGATTAGGGATGCCCCCTAATGCCCTGATCAAATTTCCCTGAGTAGTATAAATACTCCCTTGGGTCTTTCCACTAGCCTTGTGGTACTAACCTGGCCATTAAAGGATAAATAAATTCTTTTTTTGACTTCCACCCCCCTCCCCAAATCTATAGCTCCTCACAACCTTTTCCCAATCATCTCATGTGTTCACAAATGAGGGAGAGAGCCAAACACACTCCCAGGAAATGTGAGAGCCCTATGACCATTTCTTCCCAACATGGAAAAGAGCCAATTGGACCATTTATTTTGCAGAAGTGACAGTGGGAGTGGCCAGAGTGGGAGTTATGCAAGACAGGCCCTAACCCCTCCCAAACTGCACTTGGTGGGAATTCTGTGAGTGATGCTGCTCTGGGGGGGTCTTACATGTGAAAACAATGCCCATCGTGGACCACCTCCCAAATAGGAGTGTCCGCCACCAACCCATAGCTGCTACCTGTGATACCTTAACCCTCTGACTGAGGTCAGTGGTGCAGCAGACACAGTCTTCTTTTCCTCAGGATGTGCAAGCTGATGTCAGGTACTCCCTCCTACCCTCCCCTGCTGTGGTTCTTCCATTGCCAGGATACTAAATAAACCCAGACCACCTGGCTCATAGTCAGAGGTTTATCATTTTATGCAACATTGCTGCCGCTGTAAAGTGTTTAACTGTACAGTTTCCTTTCTTTGCCAAATATGAAGTGCTTAATATATCATCCAGTCAGCCTGAGTTTGCTCCTATATCAGTATCTCTAAGGAATGTTGTTACCATACCACTCCTGCATTACTTGTCTACACCACTGGTCCACCCTTTCTTAGGACATTTTTATTTTTGTTTCACACATTTCTCTGTAAATTTTATTTGCTTACTTATTTGCTTAGTTACTGACTACCTTATTTTTTTATGTATTTATTTGTTAACTGGGAAGTTAAGACAGGCACTGGGTGGCAGTGAAGAGTTACCAAATAGCTGGGTAACTACAGCAGAGCTAGTAAGAGAAATGGCTAGAAGGGTGTTTGGTGTGACATCTGGAAAGAGGAAGGAGGACAAGGAGACCTGGTGGTGGAATGAAGAAGTACAGGAGAGTATACAGAGAAAGTGATTGGCGAAGAAGTGGGATTGTCAAAGAGATGAAGAAAGTAGGCAAGAGTATAAAGAGATGAGGCGCATGGCAAAGAGAAAGGTGGTGAAGGCTAAGGATAAGGCGTATGAAGAGTTGTATAAAAGATTGGACACTAAGAAGGGAGAAAAGGACCTGTACCGATTGGCTAGAAAGATGGACCGAGCTAGTAAAGATGTGCAGCAGGTAAAGGTGATAAAGGATAATGAGGGAAACGTACTCACAAGTAAGGAGAGTGTGTTGAGCAGATGAAAAGAGTACTTTGAGGGGTTGATGAATGAAGAGAATGAGAGGGAGAGAAGGTTGGATGATGTGCGGATAGTGAGTCATGAAGTGCAGTGGATTAGCAAGGAGGAAGTAAGGATAGCTATGAAGAGGATGAAGACCAGAAAGGCTGTTGGTCCAGATGACATACCTGTGGAAGCATGGAGGTGTTTAGGTGAAATGGCAGTGGAGTTTTTAACTAGATTGTTTAATGAAATCTTGGAAAGTGAGAGGATGCCTGAGGAATGGAGAAAAAGTGTTTTGGTACCGATTTTTAAGAATAAGGGTGATGTGCAGAGCTGTAATAACTACAGAGGGATTAAACTGATCAGTCACAGCATGAAGTTATGGGAAAGAGTAGTGGAAGCTAGGTTAAGAAGGGAGGTGATGATTAGTGATCAGCAATATGGTTCCATGTCAGGGAAGAGCACTACAGATGCGATGTTTGCTCTGAGTGTGTTGATGGAGAAGTACAGCGAAAGTCAGAAGGCATTGCATTGTGTCTTTGTAGATTTAGAGAAAGCATATGACAGGGTGCCTAGAGAGGAGTTGTGGTATTGTATGAGGAAGTCGGGAGTGTCAGAGAAGTATGTAAGAGTGGTACAGGATATGTACGAGTGTAGTGTGACAGCGGTGAGGTCTGCGGTGGGAGTGACAGATGCGTTTAAGGTGGAGGTGGGATTACATCAAGGATCAGCTCTGAGCCCTTTCTTATTTGCAATGGTGATGGACAGGTTGACAGACAAGTTCAGGCAGGAGTCCCCGTGGACTATGATGTTTGCAGATGACATTGTGATCTGTAGTGGGAGTAGGGAACAGGTGGAGGAGACCCTGGAGAGGTGGAGATATGCTCTAGAGAGAAGAGGAATGAAGGCCAGCAGGACTAAGACAGAATATATGTGTGTGAATGAGAGGGAGGATAGAGGAATGGTGAGGATGCAGGGAGTAGAGGTGGCGAAGATGGATGAGTTTAAGTACTTGGGATCAACAGTTCAAAGTAATGGTGAGTGTGGAAGAGAGGTGAAGAAGAGAGTACAGGCAGGATGGAGTGGGTGGAGAAGAGTGTCAGGAGTGATTTGTGACAGACGAGTACCAGTAAGAGTGAAAGGGAAGGTCTACAAGAGGGTAGTGAGACCAGCTATGT
Organism: Protopterus annectens; assembly: GCF_019279795.1. Lineage (NCBI taxonomy): Eukaryota > Metazoa > Chordata > Ceratodontiformes > Protopteridae > Protopterus > Protopterus annectens. The sequence continues at coordinate 1,987,009,601 of NC_056729.1, read as the reverse complement.
TATATGGGTTGGAGACAGTGGCATTGACAAAAAGGCAGGAGTCAGAGCTTGATGTGGCAGAGTTGAAGATGTTAAGATTTGCACTGGGTGTGATGAGGATGGACAGGATTAGGAATAAGTATATTAGAGTGTCAGCCCAGGTTGGAAGGTTTGGAGACAAAGCCAGAGAGGCATGATTACATTGGTTTGGACATGTGCTGAGGAGGGATGCAGAGTATATTGGGAAAAAGATGCTAAGGATGAAGCTGCCAGGTAACAGGAAAAGAGGAAGGCCTAAGATAAGGTTTATGGATGTGGTGAGAGAGGACATGCAGGCGGTTGGTGTGACAGAGCAAGATGCAGAGGACAGGAAGAAATGGAAACAGTTGATCTGCTGTGGCGACGCCTAATGGGAGCAGCCGAAAGAAGAAGATTTGTTAACTGGGAAATTCCAATGGTTCATAATACATTTTACCAAAAGTGAAGGGATTAAAGCTGCTCATCTCATAATATGATGATGGCAAGGTTAATAAACAAATACAAAGATATTTCCATATACATATATATATTCAGTCATTGAGTCTGTTCTCATCTCATCCATAACAGTGTGGTTTGGATTTCTGTCCAATCATGACAAAAATAGGTTACATCGAATAGTCAGGTCTGCCAAAAATATCACTGGTGCTAGTTTGCCCTCCTTACAGGACCTGTATTATTCTAGAGTCATAAAAAAGGGCAGGGAAGATCATCACCGACCCTTCACATCCAGGTCAACATCTTTTTGAACTATTACCATCAGCCAGGCATTACAGATTAATAAGCACCAAAACAAGTAGATATAAAAACAGTTTTTATCCGGAGATCATCAAGTTCATAAATGCTTAACTCAGCTTATTAGGTTGGGGTATTCTTTTTCCCAAACCTTCGAGGATTTTGCAGTATTGTTTACATATTTTTAAAACTTGTTCCTTTCAGAGTTTATTTCAATATTTCTTGCACTGAGTTGCACTTTGCATCTTGTATGTATATGTATATGTATATTTACATAGTTGCATGTATGTTTGTCTTGTTCTTAATATTTGTATGCATATCGTTTATGTAATTCATACTTGGAGAGTCTATCACCACTATCCCAAATCCTAGAGAAATGCATCTATAAACAATTCCTATCATTTGTAATGAAAAATAATCTGTTATCATCAACTCAACAAAGTTTCATCCAGGGCACAACACAGATACAGCACACACATCCTTTCTAAACACACTCGTGTTAATAACAAGGTACTTATTGTGTCAATCTTCCTAGATTTATATAAAGCCTTTGATAGATTAGATTGTGATTTAGTCTTAACCAGACTTGTCAATGTGGGACTTAGGTCCAACATTCTGAAATGGCTCAGAAGCTACCCATGTGACAGATTTTACCCCATAAAGTGGAAAGCTACTTATTCATCATCACTGTCCACAAATAAAAAGTGCCCCATGTAGAACTATCGTTTGCATCCTTTTTAAGTTATTTACCAACAAAATGTACAAAATTGCGGGAAATGCTATCACAACAGACCACACAGATAATTCTTTTCTACTTTGCACTTCTGACACATCTACTCATTGTCAATACAAAAAACTGGTAGCTGAATGGCATCTAATTCTAACTGATAAAAATCTAAATGTACATTATTTGTTGCAGAAACTGCATAAAAAAGCAAAACACATTTCAATATTACCTCCACAAAGAACACAACTGTTGAATGATTAAGTAATCCAAACGTCTAAGTTATCATAGAGAGAAGACTCACTTTTGACCAGTACATTAACTATGCAGTCAAATAAAATCAATTAAAAATAGTAATACTAAATAATTAAACTCAAAAAAACGGTTCAAGTACTGTGTGTCTCAACTCTTCTCTATGTATTCCTGATCCTAAATAGCACTGGGAAGCACAGCTAAACAAATTTGAACAATCTTCAACTCCTTTCCCAAACCTGTTCCAACTTTCAGCAACATGGAATTTCTGCTGGCAGCATTACAAATTAGCAATAATAAAAAGGTATGCATACCTGGCCATAATATACAAACTTTTGAAAATTTCCTAGCCTGGTCTACCAAAAACATATCTACTGAAACCATTATTCTAGGAGATACTAACATCAGTTGGCAAAACCTGACCACTAACTCCCCTGACAACTGTATAAACCTGTACAGGTTCTCACAACTAGTCACAACCCCCACATGAGTACTAAACAATCATCCAGAATCCATCCTGGACTGGATCCTTGTCCCGGATACAGAAATACGCAAACACTAATACACTCCCTAATATTCTCAGTGACCATTTTCCTGTCCTTACACATAGAACTCATACTCAGATCATAAAATTCCACTCTTATAGAGCATCCAGGAACCTAAATAATTTTAACTAAATGCCCTTTCACAATGCTCTAAATGCATATAATTGGTCCCCTCTAAAATCCTTACCACTAGAAGAAGCAGAGCATTACTAAACTCTTTAGTCCCACTATGATACAAAAGAACAAAACTCAACCTCACCCCCTGGCTTACCAAACCAACTAAATAAATACTCCATTCTACAGACCAAGCCTTGAAACAATGGCATAAAAACAACACTCAGGCAAATGAAATTGACTATAAACAACTTTGTAACAAGTCAAAAAAAATAAGTTAAAAATGACAAAAGAAACTACTTCTCACAACAATTATCTGCCTCAAGAAATAACCCTAAAAATTCAGGAAATCAGTCTCTTCACTCCTTAATCCTGGGACACCACAAAACCCATCCTCCTTTCCTGACTTGGACCCACAGCAAATAGCCCATATTTTTAACTCCCATTTCATAGAAAGCATTGCCAAACTATCAGCAAACCTCCACGCAAAACAGATGACACTCTCAACAATAAGGCAGCTGCCACCCAAAAGGACCCTAGCATGCACCCTTCAGTTAGCAATGATAGAAAACAACACCCCAGCAACTCCAACTTTCTCCCTAAAACCTGTGTCCACCTCCCTAGTATTCAAGTTACTAAATCAACTAAAACCTTGCTTCTTATCTGCTGACAACCTCCCCTCGGAGTATCTAAAACTTGGTGCCAAGGCAATAGCTTACCCTGTCAGTATTCTAATTAAGAGATCTATATCAGAGTCCACAGTCCCTCAAGTTTGGAAAATATCTATTATAACCCCTTTGCACAAAGGCAGAACCACTAATGACTTAACTAGCTATCGTCCCATTTCCATTATCTCTCCACTATCCAAATATTAGAAAAATGCAAACAAAATCAGCTACTAAAACACCTCTGTGATAACAATCTCCTTGCCCCTACCCAACATGTTTTTCGATCTGCATAACGTACTATAACAGCCCTATTATCTTTTGCTGATATTGTAAACAAGCCATTGGACACTGATCTAGTAACATCTGTACTCTTGCTTGACCTCTCCAAAGCATTTGACACAATATCACATACTAAACTAATCCAGCAACTTGCAAAACTTGGCTGCTCCCAATGCACCCTTGCCTGGTTTTCCAACTATATGAATAACAGACAACAATCTGTCAAATGGCAAAATAAACAATCTGAATAAATGATAAATAACACAGGTGACCCACAGGGGTCCATTCTGAAACCTTTGCTATTTAATGTCTTCATAAATGATCTTCATACTGTCTCTGATCACAGTTCAATCATGCAATACGCTGATGACTCTACTATTATATCTTCTTAAATAACAGACCACACAGGAATAAATCAAACCAAGTAAAAAATATGTAAAAAAGAATCCAGGCCACCATTTAAGGCAAAATGTTCCTTTATAACAACCACAGATGAGCACTTTCGTCTACTAACAAGACTTCTTCAGATCTGAAGAAGTCTTGTTAGTAGACGAAAGTGCTCATCTGTGGTTGTTATAAAGGAACATTTTGCCTTAAACGGTGGTCTGGATTCTTTTTTATCCAAAAAATAACACAAAATGCCTTTACAAACATAGAAACCTGGCTAGATGAAGCATAACTTCTTTTAAATCCCAAAAAATCTAAACTATTACTGTTTTCATTTAAGCCACCTATACACAATTTCACAATTTACTCCCATAACAGGACCAAAATTGAATTAGTAAAATCAGCAAAATTATTAGGCATTACTGTCGATGACAAACTATCCTTTGAGCAACATATTCTAACTACAATAAAAAAAACACTTTAACTAGGCATGCTATATAGACAGAAATCATATATGGATAAAAGCACAAAACTAAAACTGGCAAATACCCTCATTCTCCCATGCCTTCTCCATGGTGCTCCTATTTTTATTAACTTGCATTCATTCCTGAGCAACAAACTACAATCTTATTACTATAAAATTGCTAAATTCGCCACTGGTCTATCCTAACAAACTCACCACTGTCAAGCCATATGGAATTGAAATGGCTTGAATTTTCCCATTTCCTTCATTATACACAACTAACACTAGCCCATAAACTAATATATAACACAGATAAATGCCCTTCTCTCCATTCTATTCTACAACTCTACAACCTCCAGAAACCTTTGATCAACTAATAAACAACTCCTAAACATTTCCAAACCCAATAAAAGGGCTGGACAGAGCCTGTACTCACACTCCATATCTAAACTATGGAACACCCTACTCCCCTCTATCACACAACTGACCAATCAGCGTGCACGTTTTTTAATATTAATGGGGGGTCATTGTATAATACTAATTAACCATGTGCTCTCCCCTAGAAATGGCAGTGCCCCCTGATTTAAATTGCCTAATGATTTTGGTAATCAGTCAGCTACATAAATTTCCACAGTTATTTGAAAAAGTTAACACTGTCAAAAGACCTTGCTTAGTCATTCATTGCAATGGAAGCATACTCAGTGGCAACAGGGAGGTGGGGGTGTGAATGTGTGAATGTACATCAATGTGTGTATGTATGTTTGTAGGGACATGAATGAAGCTAGATGAATATGTGTATAATGTGCATGCGTGTCTGTGTGTGTGTGTGTGTGTGTGTGTGTGTGTGTGTGTGTGTGTCTGTATGAGTGCTTTGTGTGTTTGTGTGTATGTGTGTGTGTGAGCTGCTCAAATGCATATCAGTGTCTGTATGTACGTGAGTGTAGGGGGGTAACTTTGCCAATACAATTTATTGTCCTCCAGGATAAACAATGCTGCCATCACACATCTGACTGCACTGGTGTTAAATAAGGGAGATTCTGAGCTATGCTAATGAGATGATAATGAGGTATTTTGCATTGTAGCAATAACTTGTCTTTGAATTGTATTTTCTCACTGTTGCATAAATTGACCTACCTACAGTAGGTCATTTACACAAATATTGAGGATATTTCTGAATCCCAGTGGAAAGATAACTGAAAAAAGAGAATACCCATAAGGGAGCTACAGTAGATGAGAATACAAAAGATGAAATGAAAATTGTTTTAGGGGGGTGTGTAAGCTGCACATGAATCTATGAACCTATGATCCAGCTGGTGTACAGGTGAGTGCATAAACCCTTTCTAAATAGAATTTTACCTGCATTTTAATGAATTGACAAAGGCAGTTTTTCCAAAGCTCAGGAACCACTAGAGGAGATAAAGAATCATGAAACCAGTTTTTTGCATGGAGATAAAACAGCTTCACACAGCAGAGGTTACAGGATGGAATTTGCCACTCATTTGGTGACTTATACATGAAGAATTTGTTGTGGAGGGGTAGAATACAGAGTGCCATTCTCAGCTGCAGCAGACTATTGACTTGGTAATTTAATCTAACAGACACAGTGGTGATCTGTAAAGGCATAAAGCACTCTTTCCGACTTGGGAAAGTATCTGACTGCCTACTAAATAACATATATGTAACTGCAGAGTTATTTAGTTTAGTAACCCATATTGGGTTCCCTTTCCTATGCTGGGCAAAATTCATATTCCCTCCTTATTAGAAAGTAATTCCTGTGTTGGACCATTCACATCAGCTAGGATTCTTACTCCATAATTTTCCCAGTTTGATTGCCCACTATAAAGCACACATATTCTATAATTATTTATTTTTTTATTTTATTTATTTTAGTTTACATTTGTTAACTGGGAAAGTCCGGCTGGACATATGTCCATTTTCAGTGGATGCCCAGGGAGAAAGGCTCCAGTTACATATGAGGTGCATTATCATATATGAACAAGTTAATAAAAATGGTGGATTACATATACAAAGGATTTGCAATCATAGGTAAGTATGGACAGTTTACAAGGCTCTTAGTTGTTAGATAGTAAACTTCTCTTACACTATAATACATTATGTATACATTCAAGACATGCAGTATATTACAGCCTTATACAGTAGGATATAACAGTAGTTAGCAGGATTAGGATTGTATATATTTTATAATGTTTTCTTAACTTATAGAGGTAGACAGTTAAATGTGAGGAACTAGATCCTGAGTTAAGATATTTCATATTAATAAAAGCAGACAATTACAGGTGAGAAGCTAGACTTATCATTGCCAGTGAGTGTATATATTTCTAGTAATTCAGCCTTTACCCAGGGACAAGACAAGAGCATAACCAGTTGTCTTTGAGGTGGGTTTTTAGTAGTTTTTTGAACTGTGTTGTTGAGTTATTTTATGTTATTTGGGCAGGTAGGGAGTTCCAGAGTTTCGAAATGGAGCAGTTTAAGAGAGATATACCTGCCTTATTGTTATGTCTTGTAACTTCAAGGACGTTAAGGGTGCTTGATCTCAAGGTTCTTGATGTGGTGTGGGGGTGTATTAGGTTTTGGAGAGCTGGAATCTTTTGTGAGTGATAGTATAACTTATGTGCTAGTGACAGTTGATTGAGTTGAAGTAGTTGAGGGAACTCCAACCAGTTCAGTTGTTTGAGAGATACACAGTGGTGTGTTCTATATGCTGATTCAGTTGCAAATTTAGCTATTTTATTACAGCAGGTTTCTAGTTTGGATAGCTCTGTTTTATGGAGGTTGGTAAATACTGAGGATGCATAGAGGAGGGTGGATAGTAGATGTGTCCTGGCTATTTTGGTTTTGGATTGTTTGGAGAGAAATTGCTTGTTACGATAAAGGAGCCTCAGTTTTTTGTGAACCTTTTTTACAGTTTGAGCAATATGCAAGTCAAATCTTAGGTGATTGTCTATTTCTATGCCTAAAAGCTTGGTGTGGGTAGTTGGGGTAATAACAATTTTGTTATTTGAGGTGATAGTGAAGCTGTCTGAAGGAGGGAAGGGTCTATATGGGGTGAAGAGGAATAATTTGGTTTTAGGTTCATAGGTTCATAGATTAGTACTAAGCTAACTGCCCTTGCGAGCCATTTTAAGCCTAGCCAATTATCCCATGTGAAACTCAAACCCTGCACCTTGTGTTTATAAGGTAAACACCTTAACAATTAGACCACCCTCCCAACCCCCCTGGGTTAAGTATGAGCTGGTGGTCACTAAGTCAGGTTTCAGCTTGTGTAAAGCATTCTTGTGTTTGGAAGTGGAGGTGGGCAAGTGTTGGGGCAGCACATATGATAGTGGTGTCATCTGCATATTGAATTATTGCGGCTTTTGGGATGGAGGATGAGAATTGATTGGTGAATAGAGTGAAGAGTAGTGGACCAAGGATGGAGCCTTGTGGGACACCTAGGGATACTAGTAGTAGAGAGGATATTTGGTTCTGCCATTTTACAGCCTATTGGCGACTTGATAGAAAGCTCTTGAACCATGTGAGTGAGGGAGGAGAAACTGAGTTTTAGGGTAGATAGAGTATGGAGAAGTTTAAACAAAAAGTCTCCGGCACAATGAAGGTTTTCCTTGTTCCAGTGAAAGCAGGCAGACCACTCGAGGAAGTAACAAACACTTTTAATCCATAAAATCACATCAAAAAACAAAAACAAAAGCAAAGGTCGATGCCTCCTATTACGGAGACTTCATCAGAATAACCTTTACATCTCGACCATTCATTTTATATATTCATCATTTTCATTAATTAGCAATCATTGAATTAAAGCCATCTACATTAAAGCCGTAGTACCACATAAACACACTGAATTCTACTATTTGTGAATGTCAGTTCATTTTAAAAAACCATAATAAATATTTAATTAATAAATAGGCGTTCCTAATACTAACAAACAGGAAATGTTGAAAATCATAGAGTGCTGCTTAGAGGAAGCTTACATTGTGTTTAAAATGCATGTCTTAAATTAAGTTGTTAATAAATTTACATTTTTATATATTTATATATATATATATTCTTATATATATTCTTATATATATATTTTTTTCTTAACATGCTTTCAAGGACCTATTACTAAAATTCCAATGATCCATATCAGTAGATACAAAAATAGGCTGGTCAAAACATTATAAACAGTCTAATACTCCCCACAAACCATGCAATACAGGGTATACTTTAAACGATATACTTTATAAAATATACTTTAAAAGGAGGGCGTGTGAGTATCGTTTTACATAACTGAAATGTAAACAATATATTGTATTAACATCAAAAAGCCCCTGAACCCCCCTAAAAAGAAATGAAGTGAGTGTTATGGTTCTTTAACAAAATTGATACTGACGAAACACATTTTTTGGACATTAGGCTCATTAAGGATAGGATAAATAAATGTTATAAATCCAATATATATAGGAAGGAACATTTCTCAAATACCTATTTACATTACAATAGTGACCACCCAAAACAATTAAAGAAAAATATAGTTAAGGGCCAGATGATTAGGATGGCCAGAATGATTTCAGACAATGTTGAATTCATGAATGAAATCACTTTTTTAGAAGGCCTATTTAAGGAAAGAGGGTACCCTATGGAACTTATTACTTCAGTAAAAGAATATGTTGTTTTAGGGAGAAATACAAAAAAATACATACCACTTTTAAACCAGGAAATTGAGGTTATTGAGAATTCAGTTGACAACAGTAATGTTACGACTGTTAATGAAATAAAGTTCACACCATATTTAACTACAACTTATTTTTATGGTACGGGTTGGTTTAAGAGAAGTTTGAATGAAATATGGGACATGTTTAAAAATGTTGCTACTAGAACTGAGGTTTTTAAGAATCATTTGAAATTTAGTTTTAGAAGAAATTTTAACATAAAAAACATTATAGAAAGAAAGGGGATTTACGTGGAAGGTGCCAGTAGGAAACACGGAACTTTTAAGTGTGGCAGGTGTGCTCAATGCTCCTATATCTATGAGAATAAGGAAGTTAGTATATCTAGTATTCCCTTCAAATTAACATCAAAAAATTATAGTAGTTGTTATACGAAAGGGGTGGTTTACTTAGTGTTCTGCAAAGAATGTGAAAGCTATTATGTTGGAAAATCAGAAAGAAAATTGAAAAATAGAATTTATGAACATACTAGAGACATTAATAGACGCAATGAGAATAATGCATTATACAGGCACGCTATGAAATGTGAAAAAGCTGACTTCAAATTCTGGGTTCTTGAGGTGGTGGGACATTTAGAGCGAGGAGGTGATTGGGAGACGAAGGTAGAATACAGAGAAATGATCTGGCAGTTAAAATTAGATGCATGCTGTGACAAAGGTTTAAATGACCACATCTCTATTGTCCCAGCACTCAAAATATTGGCCGCAGATCCTAAAATTACAAAATATTGAATAATGTGCAATAATTTAATATTTTAATACTTTCATTATTTAATATTTATTTAATATATGATATTTAGTCACTTTATATTTAATATGTACATTTATTCATTATTTATGCATATATTTACACAGATTTATTGAATTATTTGTTTATATATGTATTAAACAGTATGGTGATAAGTATATTTATTTATTTATTTATTCACTGAACAAGATGAAATATTTATATATAAAAACATGTTCCATTTTATCGGATTATTTTTAAGAATTTTTAAGAATTTTATACTTTTTACAACTTTTTTAAAATCTTTGTTTAACTCCAAATACCCTTTAAACAACATGGGATTAAAGAACCATAACACTCACTTCATTTCTTTTTAGGGGGGTTCAGGGGCTTTTTGATGTTAATACAATATATTGTTTACATTTCAGTTATGTAAAATCCTTTTAAAGTATATTTTATAAAGTATATTGTTTAAAGTATACCCTGTATTGCATGGTTTGTGGGGAGTATTAGACTGTTTATAATGTTTTGACCAGCCTATTTTTGTATCTACTGATATGGATCACTGGAATTTTAGTAATAGGTCCTTGAAAGCATGTTAAGAAAAAAAATATATAAGAATATATATAAGAATATATATATATATATATAAATATATAAAAATGTAAATTTATTAACAACTTAATTTAAGACATGCATTTTAAACACAATGTAAGCTTCCTCTAAGCAGCACTCTATGATTTTCAACATTTCATGTTTGTTAGTATTAGGAACGCCTATTTATTAATTAAATATTTATTATGTTTTTTTAAAATGAACTGACATTCACAAATAGTAGAATTCAGTGTGTTTATGTGGTACTATGGCTTTAATGTAGATGGCTTTAATTCAATGATTGCTAATTAATGAAAATGATGAATATATAAAATGAATGGTCGAGATGTAAAGGTTATTCTGATGAAGTCTCCGTAATAGGAGACGAAAGCACTTAATCGACCTTTGCTTTTGTTTTTGTTTTTTGATGTGATTTTATGGATTAAAAGTGTTTGTTACTTCCTCGAGTGGTCTGCCTGCTTTCACTGGAACAAGGAAAACCTTCATTGTGCCGGAGACTTTTTGTTTAATTTCGTGGGTGTTCTTGTTTTTTGGTATGGAGAAGTTTGTTATGATCTACCATATCAAATGCTTTAGATAGATCTAAAAATATGGCAAAGACTAGACGGCCATTATTTCTGTGCTGGTTAATGCTGTTAGTGAATGCTAGTAGTGCGGTGGTGGTACTATGAAAGGATCTAAAGCAGTGTTGGCATTAATGACATTAGGGAAAGCATAGTCCAGTATTATCACTCAGTATCATTCATGGCATTGGGGAAAGCATAGTCCAGTATTATCACTCAGTATCATTAATGACATTAGGGAATGCATAGTCCAGTATTATCACTCAGTATCATTAATGACATTAGGGAATGCATAGTCCAGTATTATCACTCAGTATCATTAATGACATTAGGGAATGCATAGTCCAGTATTATCACTCAGTATCAGCTAATCAGTCTACTTATAATACTAAATCTGAACAGTATAGTTGAATTGCACATTGCAGGTTGTAGCTTTTAGAAACAAGTTATGTCAGACCCTTTCATTTCAAGCAGAACATTTTGAATTAATTATTTTGAGTTGATAATATGTAAGTGGGAGATGGACTGATTGAAACCCAAAAGACTGGGTTCATTTCTTAAGATACATGCCTAGTATGGTCTGGAGTAGCTGCTGTCCAGGGATACCAGAATTGCCCAAACCTGTAAGCAATGTTGCCACAACTATGATGACCTGAGGTACCACTGTTCTGAAGATTGCCAGGTATGGGATGCAAAGTTGAAGCAAGAATTACCTGAATGGTCATTTTTACTGTATTTTGTCCTGTTTTTCTGATACATTCTTTCTTTCAGAACAGTGGTCCTCATAAATGTCAATGTATCAAGCCTGGCTAACTCTCTCTAGAATGTGTAAAAATCTGTTAACCAGTTTACTGTGTAATTTAATTTAATCCTGACTTGCGGTCAGGATTAACTGTAACCTGTGGAACTTGTTTTACTTGCTTACTTATGTAATCTCTGTAAATAGTCTGTTTGTAATATGTAATGCTGGTATTATGCAATGCTGTATCTGCTTACCCTTGGAGCTTTTCTCCCCGAGCCTCTGCTGAAAATGGAAGTTTAGTTACAACCAGGCATATAAAAATATACCAACTTTTCAGATGTGGGTATATATATATATATATATATATATATATATATATATATCTTATAGGTTCATAGGCTCATAGAAGATTAGTAGCCTAATAACCCTAGAGCCCTTACAGGCTTAGCTATATTTATCCCAAGATGCCCCAATTATCGGTAGTTAGGTAAGTGAAGTTTGCAGAGATAAGCATCTGTGGTAGTTAATACTGACTTCCTCTGTCCAGGAGAGGTATGGGCACCACTAAAGGAGTGAATTTGCAGTCACCCATCCATTGATTTAGGTTGTGTTTGAAGATGTTCAGGGAGGGACTCTGTTTCACTTGAATTGGAAACTTGTTCCAGAGAAGTGGCAGTCTCTGGGAGATGTATCTGTCACTCCAGCATAACTTCTTCATGTCAAAGGCTAGGTTAAGATCCCTGGAATGAGTGACCCTTGTGAAGTTTGATTTACAAATGTGTAGGATTTTCATCAGGGCTGAGTCAGACTTTCCTGCAAACCAGGCATAGGTCATCTCTTAGCAATCTGTAGGAGACAGAATACAGTGACAGGGCTTTCAGTCTTTCCACATAAGACTTGTGTACCCTGCAATGTCTTGTTGAGAAACCTTTGTGGTCTCTCCACTTGTTGCAGGTGTCTCATTGGGTACATGCAAAAGGGAGCATTATACTCAATTATTGATCTGATGAGGTCCAAGTATAATGGAATTATAACATCCTTAGATCTAGATGTGATTCCTTTACTTATAAGATGTGCAACATAGAAAGATTTCCTTACTATTTGGTGGTCAAAGTTCAGGTTGCTATCAGCCTGAGTACCCAAATCATGTACCACTGGGTCTACACTTATGGGGGTGCTGTCTATAATGTAATTAGCAGGGATGTCAGCTTTCCCCAAGGAAATAATAATGCATTTGTTTGCATTTAGCTTTAATCCATAGCTTTTGCACCAGTCATTTGTCTGTGTTAACCATGTCTGCCATATATTAACATCATTGGTGGACTCAGTGATTGCTCCCAATTTGCAGTCATCAGTGAACTTGGTCAGCCACAAGCCTTCCAAGTTTGCCTGGACATCTGAGAAATACATTCCGAACAGTTAGGGGCCCAACACCGACCCCTGTGGTATGCCACTGGTGACTGGTCTTTTGCTAGAGGTGAGTATGTGTCCTGTCAGTGAGCCAGTTAGCTAGCTATCTGGTAATGTAGGGGTGAATCCACAATTGGGAGAGTTTCTCTATAGTACCAGAGTAGGGGATTGTGTCATATTCCTTGACTAGGTCAAGATAGGCACTGTCTTTCCCTCATCCAGGGCCTTGGTGACTTTGTTAAAGACGTCAACCATGTTTTACAGGCACAATCTACCTTTAACAAATCCAAACAGGGTTGGGTCCAGAGTTTGGAGAATGCCAATGTCCTTGTAAATAAGGTCCATAATGATTCTTTCCATGACCTTGCAGATGAGGCTAGTCAATCTTTTATGCCAGTAATTCCCAGGGTTGGTTTATGGTCCCCCTTTGTGCAGAGAGATTACTGTTGCTGTCCTCCATTATGGTGGAACATAGCCAGTTCACAGGCCATGATTAAATAGGGATCCAAGTGGGTCTACTAGGTCATGTTTTAAGTTGTTTAAAAGGTAACCTTGGGTGTTGTCTGGTCTCATTGATGCCATGTTTTTGGCCTTGAAGATCACCAAGATGATCTGCTCTCTTGAGACAATAGGCTGAGGAATGGTAGCAGGTACATTTTAGGGGATGACTAGAGGGGACAGGAGGGTGAAGTTTGCTCCAAATCTGTCAGATAGCCAGTTGTGTATCACCTCCAGTTGAATATGAGTGGTGCCATCCACAACCAGTTCAGCACATAGGTGAGTATACCCTTTTAGATTTTAGATGTAGTTAAAGAATGCCTTGTGATTACCCTTAGCTAGGGGGTCTATTTTTGCTTTGTAATTAGCTTTGGAGGACTTAACGAGATTTCTAATTTGTTTGTTTAAGCTAGAGAGAGATTCCTTCCTCTGTTGAGCCACTTCCTCTTTTTCCTAGACAGTAGTTTCTTTCTCTTGTTGTATAGCATGTTTATTCTAGGGATCCACAAGTGTAGCTTGTTTTTTCAGCAAGACCTGGTTTTAATCCAGTCAGGTACAGCCTGTTCTACACAACTGCTTAAGTGGTTATACAGGACATTAGTTTACACTTATGCATAGGAGTCCATGTTAAATGCATTCAAAGGGACTTTGAAACTTCTTATACGATCACTTAGTAGGAAGTAGTTTGTCTTTGAAAAATTCTTGCTTGATGGGGTACCTGGTCTTATAATTACATTGAACAAGACTGCTTTATGGTCTGATCTTACCAGGGAGGACATCATGCAGGGAGGGATACAATGCTCTCCCATGTTAGTGAGTACATTGTCAAGGACATTTGAACCACTTGTGGGTGTGCTGACAAGCTCCTCCAGAGCATTTGCATTGACAAAGTCTAAGAACCTCTGAGCCAGCATGTTTGTGGTCATGTATGTTTTCAGTCAATGGTAGGATAATTAAAATCACCCATGAGAAAGGTATTCAACTGTATGGCAAGTGACTCCAGAAAGTCCAGGTATGCGATAGACCTATAGCTAGCTGTCATGTGGTATGGGGGTTTTCCTATAGATGTTTGGACATGGAGTAGCTCAAGGGAGTCATACTGTTTGACCAGTCTTGGGGTGTACTTATCCTTAATGAAGATGGATACACCTTCTTCTTTGGTTCTTTCATGCTCAGTTTCTGGTCTGAATGTTTGAAAAGCATTATAGTCCTGCATGGCCAGGTTGCTTTCCACATGTTTGAACCATGTCTCCATAACTGAACAGATGTCAGCATTTTCTAAAGTGAGGAGTGCCTCCAAGGAGTGCAGCTTCTTGGTTAGACTCCCAGCATTAAGCAGCAGTACCATGAGTTTATTTAGAAAGGATTTTGTTATGTTGTGAGGTTGGTTATTTTGACACTACCTAAAAAGAGACAATAGGGATGGCTAATGCCTTTGCCAGTAACAGAAAGCCTAGAGGAGACAGGTGCAGACCATTACTGGCAAAGCAGTGTGGCCTGTTGACCATGTCTTCCCAGGTTGACAGATACTGCCTCCCCTTGGACTGACACCAGAAGCTAAGGCAATTGTTAAAGTCAATCATTTTTTGTTTGCATTGTGACATCATCTTTGGAGAAGGTAGAATGATGCTTAAGAGTAGGCTTATACCTGCCTGTGACACATAATCTGAGAGCTCAGTCATGTCTCTCTTCATATAAACTGCAAAAATTAAATAAACATCAAAGAGGTGACCATAGAACCATTCAAACACCAGGTTATTCTTATCTCCAAGATCCTTCAACTATAAACGATAAATAAACGTAAAAACTGCTGAACATGAAAAAATTTTGTATAAAATAAAACGGATTGTTTTATTAAAGCATGCTACAGGTAAGCGCTTTCACATAAGCTTCATCAGACCATTAAAATTCAAAAACATCTTCAATTAAAGCATTTTATACGAATCAGTCACATGTTATGCAATTTAATTAAATACAGTTAGACTTTTAAAGTTATATCCTGATTTGAGGTGAGCTAAAATGTCTCACTAAAGTTAATAGCACATCAAGTCCCTCCTAACCACGGCCGAAGCCGATCACAACTCAACTAAAAAATACTTTCAATTAAAACAAGGAATACCACATTATTCATTAGAGCGCAAATAGCTCAAATATGAAAATACACAAGTTATTGCGCTCATTATTTATATGCATTACTAAAACTAACTACCCAAATAAAATATGACGTATGCTTATCTTTGTCTAATTAACCAGATATGTGTGTTCTCAAGAAATATATCTGAATATATATACTTCCTAGAATGATGACCCCACATCTTACAAGATGGTCAAATTATTATAGAAGTTTTAAAGCTAGGTTCTGTCATATGTAAATGTTTTAACACATAAAGAACAACTAGCAGACAGTAATATATTATTATAAGGAGTACAGAGTGTATAGGTAGTTGTGTTTTCTGTTGTCTAACCGCTATAGACCATGGGCTCTCAAATAGGGAAAACAGTTCTATTATGATATGCAAAATATAAAATAAAATTAATGGGACAGGTTATATATAGTATATAAATAACGAATAGAAATAAGGATGATCCATGCCCTTTCTTGCACTGTTCTTTATAGCACTGACTCACCCAAAAATCTATTATAATTAAATATATATATATATATATATATATATATATATATATATATATATATATATATATATTGAGTCAGAAAATCAATAACTTATTCGAAAATTAATAAAACCAACTTTCTGGATGTCTTCAAAAGTACTATTCATACCCAAGTTTAAGATAATATCATAGAACTAGACAAATTATTAGTCATTTGGCATAAAAATACTGTAAGCAGATGGATTAATAAATCATGGTAGACACAAAGTCATAATCTGGGAGATGTCATATCTGAGCATTACCATCTCTTATTTCATAGAGTCTAATATTCAATAAACAGTTTCACTAACAATTATATAGAACTGAATTGTATTAATTTATATAAATAATGAAGAATATATAAAAAATAAACAATATATATGTATAAATTTACCTAACTTTAAGACGTCTAGCTTTCAGTAGTGGTTTGATGGAAGCTCGTTCGTTCAGCCCTTTACACTTGTCTGCCCTCAGCCTCATAATCCAATTAATTTCTTTAGTTTCTGTATGGTCGCGTATGTCACCTTCTCTAAGGGAAGGCTGTACTTGAATACGTGAACACTTATATGCCATTAGGATCCAACATCTGAATAACACTTTAGCTAAGCATGCTGCATCTATGGGCTATGAACATACTTTTACCTTTAAAGTTATTGATTTCTTTCAGCCTTCCCTTAGAGAAGGTGATATACGCAACCATACAGAAACTAAAGAAATTAATTGGATTATGAGGTTGAGGGCAGACAAGGGTAAAGGGCTGAACGAACGAGCTTCCATCAAACCACTACTGAAAGCTAGACGTATTAAAGTTAGGTAAATTTATACATATATATTGTTTATTTTTTATATATTCTTCATTATTTATATAAATTAATAAAATTCAGTTCTATATAATTGTTAATGAAACTGTTATTGAATATTAGACTCTATGAAATAAGAGATGGTAATGCTCGGATATGACATCTCCCAGATTATGACTTTGTGCCTACCATGATTTATTAATCCATCTGATTACAGTATTTTTATGCCAAATGACTAATAATTTGTCTAGTTCTATGATATTATCTTAAACTTGGGTATGAATAGTTCTTTTGAAGACATCCAGAAAGTTGGTTTTATTAATTTTCGAATAAGTTATTGATTTTCTGACTCTCTCTCTCTCTCTCTATATATATATATATATATATATATATATTTAATTAAAATAGATTTTTGGGTGAGTCAGTGCTATAAAGAACAGTGCAAGAAAGGGCATGGATCATCCTTATTCTATTCGTTATTTATATACTATATATATCCTGTCCCATTAATTTTATTTTATATTTTGCATATCATAATAGAACTGTTTTTCCGTATTTGAGAGCCCATGGTCTATAGCGGTAAGACAACAGAAAACATGACTACCTATACACTCTGTACTCCTTATAATAATATATTACTGCCTGCTAGTTGTTCTTTATATGTGAAAACATTTACATATGACAGAACCTAGCTTTAAAACTTCTATAATAATTTGACCATCTTGTAAGATGTGGGGGTCATCATTCTAGGAAGTATATATATTCAGATATATTTCTTGAGAACACACATATCTGGTTAATTAGACAAAGATAAGCATACGTCATATTTTATTTGGGTAGTTAGTTTTAGCAATGCATATAAATAATAAGCGCAATAACTTGTGTATTTTCATATTTGAGCTATTTGCGCCCTAATGAATAATGTGGTATTCCTTGTTTTAATTGAAAGTATTTTTAGTTGAGTTGTGATCGGCTTCGGCCATGGTTAGGAGGGACTTGATGTGTTATTAATTTTAGTGAGACATTTTAGCTCATCTCAAATCAGGATATAACTTTAAAAGTCTAATTGTATTTAATTAAATTGCATAACGTGACTGACTCGTATAAAATGCTTTAATTGAAGATGTTTTCAAATTTTAACGGTCTGATGAAGCTTATGTGAAAGCACTTACCTGTACCATGCTTTAATAAAACAATCCATTTTATTTTATACAAAAATTTTTCACGTTCAGCAGTTTTTGCATTTATTTATTGTTTATAGTTGAAGGATCTTGGAGATAAGAATAACCTGGTGTTTGAATGGTTCTATGGTCACCTCTTTGGTTGTTTATTTAATTTTTGCAGTTTATCTATATTCGTAAGCCGAGAGGTGTTTACTCTGCTGTTATCTGCTTGTTTTTTATCTCTCTTCATATAGTTCACTGAGGAACATCTCAAGTCATTCACCCCCACATGGACTATGACAGAGTCATACAGGTACTCGTAGTTAAGTGAGTTTACAGATCCTGGTACGTGACCATAACCATAATCATGGTACCTGACCATAACCATAACCCTCTCCATATCCAACCTGGTGAGTGTAACAACCTTGTATCTCACAATGGAGTCACCTATGACCTGTACATTAGTTTTTGTGTTGTTATGCCTTATAGGTTCATTTGTTGAGACACTGGTGTGTGTGTTATTATGTATTGTAGTTCTTTTTTGCATTGTTATGTGTGTAAGTGGTTTCTGTTCGGGAGGCCTCTGATCTTTTGGTAAGTTACTAGTGAGTACCTCCACATATGTGGGTTTATTTGTCATGTCCTTATTTAGTGTGTGAAATGTGTGTCTGCTGACAACCTGTTTGGCATTCAATTTGTCCTTATGTCAGAGTCTTGTCTCCAATTTCATAGTGTAACTACCTCTCACACATAAAGTATTTGTTTGTTTCAGGAGTAAATGATTGTCAGTATACATGAGACAATTGCTACATTGTCTCAGGATGCTCATGTCTATCATGCTGACCAGAGACATGATGGGAAACTACAAAACAACTGCCCGTCCATGGTAGCAGGCTCGTACTGTATGTTTTATTAGGGAAGAAGGGTTAATTTGACTGGACTGTGCTGGTAGCACCGAGACTACAAGAGGGACCTATACTTTGTGTAGCTAAGGTTTATCAATAAGACAACAAGTTGCTCCTAGTGTAGCAGAAAAGCTTGGAAGGGTTTCACTGATAGCAGTTTAGGGAAAAATGAGCTTCTAGGCTTTTGTGTCTATACAGAACACTGCTAACCGCCGCTCAGCAAAGAGTAGCACCACACAAATGCAAAGATTAAATACGCTCAAAGAGAAACAAGTTGTTTTTTGTTTTTTTTTAACAAGAAACATCTTTATTAAATTACCATGTATGACATAGGCAATCATACATTTATATAAATGGAAACAAGCCATATTAACATAATTGTAAGGGAAACAAGTTTTAAGCTAATTACCAATCAGGAAAGAACACAATAAGCCTTTCACCAGCAATCCCCAAATCAGACAAGTTAAATCAGTGCACATCTAACACAAGCGCTCAGAAAAACACCTTGTTAATGTAGACTAGATGGCCTGGAGCCCAAGTGTAACAAGACCACACAAATTACCTACAACAGCTTTACAACTAACAGATTCAATGTAATACAGTGCAATTAACTACTTAAAGCAGCCATAGACAATCCAGCTTTGTTATAAAGTACAAAAATATCAGCAAATAGCTTAGGAAACTGCTAAAGTACAGACAGAGTATATAAGAAAAGTGTAAAAAATAGTTATTTTTGCCTTTTCAGTAGTGAATTGCTCCAGATGAAAGTAGATTCTCAGCAATCAGTAGCAAAGTCACCAAATGACAAGCAGCTCTGAGTATCCATGCCGAAGCCCACACAAATGCTAGCCTTAAATATGAGCAAAGAGTAACAGATTTAAACTAATTACCAATCAGGAAAGCATGCAATAAGCCTTCTACCAGCAATCCCCAACTCAGACAAGTTAGATCAGCACACTTCTGCCACACAGGTGCAGAAAAATACCTTCTTAATGTAGAATAGCTGGTTTGGAACCCAAGTATAACAAGACCACACAAACTGCCTTCAACAACCCTACAACTAACACATACAATGTAATACATTGCAATTGATTACTTAAAGCAATAGCAGTCAGTACAGTTTTTTTGGAAACTGCTGAAGAACAGTCACAGTATATAAGAGAAGTGCAAAAAATATTTAGGGTTCTTTTGTGTCCTTCCCAGCTCAGATAGACCAAGTAACCACCTACTGTCACTAGGTGAATAATCCCAGACCTCCTAATATAAAAGCATAGTAAAGGAGTATCCAGAGTGAAATGCTACCACAAACAAACTTAAAGATATGGATACAGCAGTGTACTTTAAACAATTTATAAATGTGTGATTATTTAATAAAAGTACTTTGCTTTGTATAAATGAGCCAAGAGCCACTCAAGTGTGCAGAATTTATAAAGGCACTAAAACAAGATAAGCTGATTTATTAGCCCTCCAGCCAGTAAAACTGCATGCAGAAATCTCAAGTGTTTCCCCAACCAAAACAGACCAGGCTACATCCCAGTGCACAAGACAGAAAATCCACTGACCTCTTGATGTAAAAACAAGTGTTTACTAGATTGTAAAAATATACTAATTTATCCAACAGCTAGCTTGATAATGATTTCAGATCAAGTAAATCAGTAGAACAGACAATGAGAGGCAAAATGCTTTTTTTCAATATAAGCACAAGGAAAGGCAAATAAATAATTCAAGATATCAGCATCAGTGTAGAAAGGGAGGGGCTTATTAATTTCAATTTACAGTAGGGGTGGGCAGCTTAAAAATCACCAGTTTTAAAAAGCAGATCAACAAAGGGGAATATGCGTTGGAAAAAGTAGTAGGGACTCACCAGCAGTGCTTTAGTTTATGCAGGCTTGAAACCTTTCAGAAAAAAAGACAAATACCCAGAAATTCACTGTGTATTTAAGTATCACTAAAGAGATAATTTAACCATTGAAAAAAACATGAAATGTGAAGCCTAGATAATTTGTCTATCCATCAAATAGAACAAAAACACCAGGTCAAGCAGATTTCTTAAAATAGAAAACAAAATGGAGCAGGTAAAACAGAAACCAGCTCTATCAGTCATGCACGTATAGATACACATATCTATATCTATATTTATATGTGTGTGTGTGTGTGTGTGTGTGTGTGTGTGTGTGTGTGTGTGTGTGTGTGTGTGTGTGTGTGTGTATACACACACACACACACACATATATATATATATATATATATATATATATATATATATATATATATAAATCTATGAACCAGCTGTGCAGGTGTGGGGTTACAGTAAGCAGTTCATACTTCTGCATCATTCCACATAGTTGTCTGAGTATTGCTTATGTCTCAGCTTGTGAGCACCATTCCAGGCTTCTGCTTGACTGCACACACATGGGGTAGTATAGCTGTCTTCACACACTCTAGCTATCATCTTGATTTTCTTCTTCATTACACACACACATGTCTAGCTGTCCCTTTGAACTTTTGTCAACAGCTCAGCCACATCTATGTATGTGATGGCTGATGTTTGCTTTTTGTTTTATAGCACAGGCAGAGTAAGAGGAAATACTGCTGGCTGCGAAGCATCAAAGACTTTTGGTAAAGCAACAGGCATGGGTCCCTTAAATTGTTATCCATAATTATACAATTGTGCAGTAAACAGGATGAGACTTTCATTTTCTGTTTAGTTGTCAGTGTAGCTACGCTATAGCATTTGAAAAAAGTATAAAATTAGTAACATCAAAATATTGATTCCAAAGGACTGACACTCAGAAGATTGAAAAAAAACTGAAAATATGACTGACTTTTTTTTACAGGGTAGTTGCCCCCTGTACCTCCACACTCCCCAATAATTACATATGCCAGTTACAATATCTCACAACAGTAGAAGCATGACAAATTCTCACTCCCCAGTGTGCCATGACTTACCATAAAGTAATGCCAGCATAAGCAATCAAGTAATTACTCAATCACTTCTGCCAGCATTAAAGACATTTAATATTATGAACATACTACTTTCTGAAATCCTTCCACACACTCCCACACAAATGCGTGCACACACACACACACACACATATATATATATATATATATATGTATATATATATATATATATATATATATATATATATATATATATATAAATAATAAAGCAAGGGAGATAACAAACATTTTTTATTGGAGTAAGCAAGCAAGCAGGAGTTGGAGATAACATCAGAAAATGATTTCCTTTATTCAAACCAGAATATGAGTTTTTTTCATCTTTATTACAAGATTTCTTGATATTTAAACTTTTTCGTTTTAAACACAGCCTTTAAATATGTTGCTTAACAAGATGCCCATACATAATGAGACAGTCGACCAATGGAGTAAAGTTACAAAAATGGCCAACTGGAGATGATATGTAAAGAGGAGAGTTAACTGGAAACCAGTCAATGAAGGAAATGATTCAGCCAATTGGCTGGGATCATCATAGTGCTATCTAAACCAATCAAATTCTTGATTTAAAAAAACAATACTGAGGAAAGCTGATATAGTGCCTAACCTCAAATAACTTGCCCCCACTGAAACACAACATGACTTTAGGCCACAGGACAGCACAACCACTGCTCCATTACATTTTTCCAATATACTAAACCAACATAGGAACAATGGTCTGCTTGTATCCACCATGTTCTTAGACTTGTCAAAGGCATTTAATACTATTTTGTACCAGCAACTTCTCATTCAACTCTCCTCAATAGGACTTTCACAGAATTATTTGTTGTGGTTTCTTAGTTACCTATCTGGAAGGCAGCAAGCTGTTGAATGGCAACAGACCTACTCATCCTTTCAGCAAGTTACTACAGGTGTCCCTCAGGGCTCTATCCTGGGTCCTCTATTTAACATATTTACTAATGACCTCCATGTCTCCACTCACCATGCTAGTTTAGTTCAGTATGCAGATGACTCAACATTAATATGTGTGGCCTCAACAATAAATAAGCTCCAATACATTACATACAAATTTTTCTCCTCTGTAGAAACCTGGCTCTAACAATCAAACCCCCTACTCAACCACACCAAAAAACTAAGTTAATGCTTTTTACCTCAAAAACTTTGCCAAAATCAAAAGCAATCTTTTACCATTAAATCAGCAAATAATACTGTCATTGAAACTGTAACTCACAGTAAACGTCTAGACATTATAATAGATGGCAATCTCAAATAAAATATAACCAGCATGTACTGCACACCATAAAATCTACACACCAGAAACTGCTCCCCTTATAGGATCAATTGATTCCTTACAAATACTGCAAGAAAAGCTCTAGCCACCAGCTTTAATTGCCGACTACCTTATATGATGCTGCTATCCTAACAAGCTTAAACAATACTCAAAGAAAGAAACGTGCCTCCTGGATCAATATAATAGCTAAATTTGCCACCAATCTTCCTCATAGGACCCACCATTGTCATAGCTTATAGCAATTAAACTGGCTTGAACTACACAACTACGTAACATTTTCACAACTAACTACAGCACACAAACCCATTCATCATCTCAAAAAATGCCCTGCACTACAAAATCTATTACTGCCCTACTGTCTAGCAATGGATCTTCATTCTAGTAATAAATTCTTGTTACTTACAGATAAGTCAAATTATGTTGCAGGAGACTTGATCAAGTCACAATACATTGCTAAACTCTGGAATAGTGTCCTCACACAAATACAACTCACTAACAAACTGAATAGTTTTAAACCATTGCTTAAACAACATCTTAACCAGTCCTGGTCCTGCACATGCTTATCAAAAGGTTAAGACTTTGTGTTCACTATATGATACTCTTGAAATATTCTCCTTAAATAGAACACTCTCAACCTCTAACTGAAATGACAAAACAATTTTTATACATAACTGCTGCCTGAACAATCCACTAAGTTGCCTTTTGGCTTTCTCTTCAGTAACTTCCACCTCTGTAAAATCTTAGAACATATAAATGTAACTACTGTATGTGTATAGATGTAAATAGAAATGTAACTACTCTGTGTTAAATTGGAACTTAGTGTAATGCAGTGCAAGCAAATGGAGCTTTTCTTCCCGGGCCTCTACTAAAAATGGGTATTAACCAGTCAGACTTGACCAATAAACAAAAACAAGTAAATAAATAAGGAAGTAGATGAAAACCACCAAACAGTGCCTATTTTGTGCAGCCAATATCAAAAAAGGGGACTGATTCAGTAAGCTAATAGGTATCAGAAACTGTTTCACATTAAAAAACATATTGCATGCATCTGTTTCATACAGAGTGAAGAAACAGTCATAGTTACCCGTGAAATATGTCCATAAAATCAACATAAATTACAAGAAAGCAAGTAGAATGCATAAATGTCCTTCATTACTATATTCTGTTCAGACTGCCAATATTACAGAAAGGAATATGTAACATAAAACACATTCTTCCCTAAGCTAGAGACTTAATCAGATAAGAAAAATAACACTACTGTCAATGCAAGTGGTAAGTACTTGGAGTTGTACGTATAACGGTTAATAGAGTGATAAATGATCAGTAACATCCTCAGTCCATTTATGCCAGTTTCACAAGCACATATCCAAGTCTAATAGCTCCAGATGAAGAACAGGAAGATCATCACAGTAAGTCATCTGTTTTATCTGGAGTACCTGAAATTAATGATAATAAGGATGTGAGACATGGCCAGTGTTAGTGCAAGCCTTACTCAAGACAGTAACAATCACAATGACTCAGCAACCTGAGAATGACTCCCTTGATAAAGGTCATGGTGTTAAGACCAGGGGTCAGCAAGCATTCAAGCAAATTTGTCACTGGAGTTCAATTTTCCAAATTTTCACATTTCTGTTTCAGTTCAGTGGTTCCTTCCAGATGAAATCCAAGGAGGAGAATTTAAATGTCAGAAAGTCTTTGCAAGTCTCACTGTGTTTGGCAAGGGAGTTGTTGCTATCCTTGTTTTTAATTGCATCAACATGTTCGGCTATCCTCAGTTTTAGGGAATGGATGGTCTTGCTAATATAGAAGCTCTTACACTTTGTGTAGTTGGCCCTGTATACAAGTAGATCTGAGCTACAAATGTATAGTGCTTTACTCCAGTAAGTATTTGAGTATGGATCCATGAAGAACCCGTTTTCACTTAGAAACTCACAGTAGTGGCAGACTGGGTGCCAACAAGGGCAGGTACCGATGAGTGGTGGTGGGTGTTCTGTTTGCTGGTTTTTGAGCCAAAATCTTAAGTTTTTCCTGCATTTATAAACAAATGAAGGGCTCTGTTTTAAAATATTGCTTTTGATCCTTTGTAAGATTTTCTACTTATATCTTCTGTTTGTTTTGATGCTTGTTGAGAACCTGGAATATGCTCAGAAAAAAACTTCTTGTTCTGCCTTCCTCTATTAAGCAGTCTTGCAGATGGATAATAGTAGTGGGTATTGGTCTGAGTTAATAGTGCTTTCTTCCTCTAGCAAGGAATTCAGTGGTCCTTCCTTCCTTTCTGATGTCCTGAATTGGGTCCAGAATCTTGTCTGTCCTATGTTCCCGTGACTTGGTAACTGATAGTTTAATTTCTGCAAGTGTTTTGGTTTTCTAATACCATGATTGGAATGAACCCCATTTGTAAGTCAAAGTATAATTGAAGTTTCTGAAATTAGTATTGTTACAATCTTTGTTGTTAGCCAAAAGTGCTCTTCACAGCACCCACAACATGCCCAGAAGTGACTCCTTCAATTCATACAGTTGCATGTACTGGTAGCATATCTAAATAAGATTGTAAATTCTTTTTTATGAGACCCATTACTCCAACCACTATTATAACTATCGGGGTAGCCTTCTTTCACATTGCCCTTGTTTCTGCCTGCAAATCCTGCTATTTTATGACTTTGTGTCTTTCTGTGTATAAGACGCTGTCATTACTGGGTGTAGCAATTTCAATAATCAGTGCTACCTTTGTCTTCTTTTTATGGACTATTTTTTCTGCTTTTCTTGCATCTATTTTGAACTGTTGCTAATGGGCAATTCCATTTGATATCAGATTCATCATTCTCTAAAATGATTTGTGATTCATGTAGCCAATGTTTCTCAGCTACTTCACTATTGTAATCTTTGCACAATCCCCAATGCAAACGTCTTGCCACATTATTATGCCTTTCAGTATACAGGCCCTCTGCCATTAGTGTACCACATCCAGCAACAAAATGTGTGACTGTTTCCAGTTATGTTTTACAGAACCTGCATTTGTTTGTTTTTCACACATGCTCAATGAATTTTGTAAACCAATGTGGCAGACAAGTTCAGTGAAAACTTCCCCCATCAGTAAACCAGGACATCCCCAGCACCTGCCCCCCTCCACTCATCACCAGAGAGCAGGTTATTAATGCCCTCTCAAAGGCAAAAAATACAGCCTGCATGGGACCCAACAACATCCCTGGCTGTGTCCTACATGAACTAAAGCAAGAGCTCTCAGCACCACTATGCACCCTATTCATCCAAACCCTATACACCGGCTTTGTCCCAGCAGAATGAAGGACATGTCATCCCTCTTCACAAAGGTGGAGCATCCATCGACCCAGGCAATTATAGGTCCATCAGCCTAACTAGCCTGATCTGCAAGGCCATGGAATGCATTATCATGGACCTTATAAACAAGGACATTGGCAACCTCCAAATGTTTGATCCCACAAAGTCTGGTTTTCTCAAAGGGCAATCATGCCTGTTAAACTTGGTCACCTTCTTCGAAACAGTCACCAAAGCCATGGATGAGGGCAAGACAGTGCACACCACCTACTTTGACCTAGCCAAAACTTTTGACACTATTCCCCACTCGGGCATAATAGATAAACTTTCCCAGCTAGGCATCAACTCATATGTTACTAGATGGGTAGCTAACTGGCTCACTGATAGAACCCATTCAGTCAAAACAGGGGAAGCCACCTCTAGTAGTAGACTCATAACAAGCGGCGTACCACAACGATCGGTCTTGGGGCCTCTACTGTTTAGGATATATTTTTCTGACATGCAAGCCAAAACCAGTGGTCTGTGGCTGACCAAGTTCGTAGATGACTGCAAGCTGGGCACTGTCATAAATTTCCTGTAGTGATGTGAACATCCTCCAAGAGGTCCTTAACCAAACTAATGACTGGTGCCAGAAGCATGGCCTCAAACTGAATGCCAAGAAATGCATCATTATCCCCTTTGGGGAAAATGATGTCCCCACTAATTACCGCATTAATAATAACGTATGAGGCATACAATCAGTCATGAGGGACTTGGGCATTCAGGTTGATAGCATCCTGACTTTTGACCACCATGTTGCCTCCATTGTACGGAAGGCTTTCTATATGGCCCCCCTCATAAGTAAGGGTATTTCATCCAGGAACAAGGAGGTCATAACATTCCTGTACTACTCCCTTATCAGACCCATTATTGAGTACAATGCCCCCTTTAGCATGTACCTTGAAAAGCACATGCAGCAGTTGCAGAGACCACAGAGGTTCTTGACCAGGAAAATCCAGGGTCTTAAATACCTGTCCTATATAAATAGGCTAAAAGCTCTGTCCCTGTAATCAGTCTCATACAGACTGCTCAGAAGCGACCTGTGTCTGGCATACAATGCTGTCTCAGACTCAGCCTTGATAGAGTTGCTGCATATCCGTAAGTCAAACTCCACTCACGCAACCCACACGCAAGGTCTCAACCTGGTCTGTGGCATTAATAGAACTTGTTGTTGGCAGGATAGATTTATATCCCAATGACTCCCCCATCTGTGGAATAGACTTCTTCTCCATGTCAAGCAGAGTATCTCACTAGCCGTCTTTAAGAGGAACCTGGACATCTGAATGGGAAACAGAAAATATACCCTGGGATCTCACCTGTGTCCCTGCGGGATAGGGAAAACAAATGCTGACTTGGTGGGAACATGGGTGAAATTCTTGGCTAGGCTTATAAAGGTCTCCAGGCCAATAGCCTAGTATTGTCCTATGAACCTATGAACATAGTCCACTATCCTGGACCATCAATATTAACCTTTGATCTTTTCTTTAACCATTCCTGTGTCAGATCCTGATCAACATGAGGTTATTCCAGCAGTTTTTTGTACTTGCAACTATATGTGTGCCTTTTCCACATTTCTTATCTTCTCATCTGCTCCTTCTCCTTATATTCTTTCTTTTGTTTTTTTTTTTTTGTTTTTTTTGGCACATTTAGCTGCTGTCTGATTTTTATCTACTAATTGTTTGGTTTCCATTCCCACTTTATACTGATGTGTTTTTGCTAAACTAAGCAAGGAAGTAATCTTAGACTTGTTCTCTTTGTGTTTCAAAACTTTCTCTATGTTTGGATCTGATGAGGTCAGCAATTATCTATACAGCCCTTTGACTGCAGATCTATATATGTAATTAATTTTAAAGAGGCCCATACCTCCTTCAGAGCGAGGAGTATATAATCTTGGTATACACTGATTTTTATATATCATTTAATAAGTGTGAAGCATTTTTCTTGTTTTACTGTTCAACTGATCCAATAGCTTTTGGGCCCAGTCAATCACCCCAAAACCGTAAGTTAAAACAGAAGGATCAAACTGATTTGTAGCTTGGACTTTGCACCTAGTTGTCAAGGCTGTTTTCAGTATTAAATTTAGACATCTAAAATATTCCTTACCGAGTTTTGATCACATTTTCTCATGTTTTATTGTCAATCCAACATCAGTTCCCAAATATTTATACACTTGCTTCTACTTTTAGATCACATTCCTGTTCCAAACTTTGTGCTACAGCTTTCCTCCTTTAAATGTTACTTTTGCACATTTATCAAGACCAAATGACATTTTTATATAATCTGAGAACGTTTTGACCACTTCCAGTTCTGCCTTCAGCTCCTCATCTGATGAACTGTACAGTTTTAAATCATCCATAAAAAGAAGATGAGAAGTCTTTTCACTTTGTTCTTTTCTGGGAGCCAAATTGTAACCATGACCTAAGCTGTTATGTAAACAGCATAATGGGTTAAGGGCAAGACAAAACAGCAATGGTGACAAAGAGTTACCCTGGAACATCCCCCTTTAAATTTTTATCTCTGGGATAATACTTTGTCTTTTATCATGGCTTAGCTGCAAAGTGGTTTGCCACTGTTTCATGGTTACTGTAATATAATTGATCATTATAAAATGGAAACTTGGCAAAGCCGAGAAATGTGCATGCTGATTCGCTAATCCAACTAAATCGAACATAACCAAGGAAGAAGTCCGGACACCAATGTATCATGTTGCGAGGACTTCTAATGAAGACAACCCAACAGAAAATACCTTACAGGTAGACATAAAACAAAATCAAATTCTGGTCCACCTGCAAAGTGTATTTCACTATAAAAAAATAAAAATGAACATAATAAACGGAAAAATCATTTTCTGGCAAATTGCTGATGATTTGCTTTATATTTTGGTCTGCTCCTCATAAAATGTATGGTTTTCTGGCAAATCACTGACAATTTCAGTCATTAAATAATGACACATATTTCAGTTACAGACTTTATATACTCCAGAAAATGCATCTACATAAACCTGTGAGTCTATTAGTTTTCCAGGTATATAAAGTCCTTCTCCAAAATGTAGAACACCACTTCTTATAAAATGGTTGGAACTGAAGGTCAAAATGTGGAACACTCACCTGCAACTTCAGCCAGGAAGCTTAGTGACCTGTTAATTTGTGTTGTTTCTAATGTGATTGCGATAATATGTAAGTACCATTTCATTGCTATTCAAAACTAACTTAAAAGCATTACTGGAAAACATATCACCACGGACTGTAAAACTTTATATGTCCCTAACTCTGGCTTCACATAATAACTAACAATTTCAAAAATACAGTTTAAATGCTCACTGTGCCTTCATACAGTCAGTAAGGAATAGAACATAAATAACTACACATAATGAAAAAGCAATTACAGTATGTTCTCCCTGTCAATTCTAAAAACATACCAAAAACCTTAAAAACTACATTTACTTATATAATTATTTGCTAAGATCTCCTAAAAAATTAATAACTTGTATTTAAATTAAAAGACAAATAAAATAAGCAGTAAACATGAAATGTGGACTATTTTATCTCACAAAAAGTGAAAGAGTACAAATTAAAGCAAACAAAAACCTAAATAACAACAACAAAAACATAACACAACACAAAACTAACACCATTGTTTAATAGCAATAACCCACGGCTGGGTGTGGTAATGCTGGATTTACCCACACCCACATGTGGGTTATTGGTTAAATATAGGGTGTATCTTACACATCTGTAACTCCTTGATTCATGAATGTGAGATGTTGTCAAATGCTTTTTTGTAGTCTATCCGTGCCCTTTTTACAATTCTCCATTATGATCCTTTGTTCCATATGACTTTCTTTTGTTATCCTTTTTTCGATTGCCATGATTGAGCTTTATTCTAAATTACTATAAACATTGTCATCATCAATTTCAGTGCATAATTTATACATCATCAGAAGGTAAGTTATTGGTCTAAAATTTTTAGGATAGCTTGTAGGTTCACTCTTAAGAAGGAGTATCATTATTCCTGTTGTTAACCAGGATGGTGTCTGTTCACGGTGCTAATGTAAGTAGTTCTTATTCAGGGCTAATTCTTCATGTAAAGATGTTAACATTTTTAGCCAGAAGTTAAGTATTGTATCTGGGCATGTGGGGTTCAATTTAAGAGCTTTTCTTAATTTTGTTTCAATTTCTCTGGCCGTTACTTCATCCCATTTCATATTGGGTCTATATCACTTCATCAAAGTTTACTTAATTCCAACGGTTATTCATCGAACAGCCCTTCATCAAACATTCACATCAGCAAACATTTTTCTCACAATAAGAAATCACTTGTCCAGCATACCTACCTACACACATGCCACAGTATATGCCCCCACAACCCCCTTACTTATATATACCAACTCAGAGATCACACTACAGTGGGGAAAAGAGCAAATTTTTGTATGTTGGCTAAGTGGCTTCCTTCCCTGGGAAAGATGTTCACTAATGTGAACGTTCGATGATGTCAATTTGATGAATAGACGTTCAAGGTAGGTAAACTTTGATGAAGTGATATAGACCCTTCATATCATTTACATTTGAACTTCTTACTGTTCCTTATTCTATTCTTTCAACACCTTCATTATGTTCCACAGGATCTTCATAGATATGTCTACAAAATATGTGTATTTCTTCTTTTTTTGGTGATATTTCTATTTCTTTTGCTTTGTTTCCCAGATCTCTTTGAAATCTTTTTTGGGTCATCAACGAATTGCTTATTTTGTATTTTTCCTTTACATTTATCTGTATACCTTCCAAGTTTTTCTGCCTGTGCTGATATCTTTACCTTATTATTTGCAATAGTGTACAATACATCCGGGACTGTTCTGATACTGCACATTGCTTTTATCACGTCTATCTTTCTAAGTATTTTTGTTGATCTGTTACCAGTTCTGTACTTCTCTAATAGTGACACTTCTTGTCTTAATTGCTTTATACTTTTCTCTGTTCGATACTTCCATGATGGCATTTGATTGCTTCACTTCCTTTCCCTCACTGCCCTGTATTAAGACTTTATTTGTTATTAATATAGCTATACAGTAATATATATTATTTACTTCTGTTATGTATGTGAATTTCTGTTAATAGGCTTGATTACTCTGTCCATTTATTTTATCAGATTTCTAACATTTTGGGTCTTATTGACTATCTGTAATCTATTTCTTCCATTAATCTTAATATGTTTATTCATCTCTATTAAATCAAGCAACTCCTCTTAGATAATTTTCTTTTAAACCGAGTATGCACTCTTTCTTCTCTGTTTTGTCTACAGAGATTCTGTTTGAATCTACAGAAAATTCCAGAACATCTTCCTGTGACATATTCTCTTCAGCTGCATTCTGTGTCATCCGTCGCTCTTTCATATGGGAACTCACTGGCCTATCATTCCACAACATTGACTGGGTCAGAGTTGCCACCCTTTCCTCTCCTTCCTTCCCTTGCTGTGCAACATAAACTTTACATTTGTACTGGCTTCCTACTGAAGGCTCCAGACTATCTTCATGTGGCAGCTGATAACATGCTTCCTGTACCACCTGTTTTACCTTAATTTGGAGACTCACTATTTTATCATGCAATGATGTTACCAGAGTTGGATTTTCTACACTAAGTCCTTCACTTCACAGGTAATCTGTAACTTCAGTTTCTACTTCTTTAACTTCTCTATTAATAGTCCATATTCTACTTCCCCCATTTGTTTTCTTCTTTTTTGTATTGTAAAATTTTCCATATCTGGATGCCTTTGCCTGTATTTCTCTTCAAATATCTATGGTGCTGCTTTTTTGTATTGATTAGTTTTGCTTTATCGTTTTTATAAATATTTCACCATATTAAATCTATTTTTCTTTCTCCTGTCCATACTTCTCCAGATGTCTTCTGCTTCACCCGCTTCTCATTATTTTGGGGACGCATTATTCCATCATGCTGTGACATGACCTGTTTTAGAATTTCTACACTAAATGCTTCACTTTGCATGTATTCCATAACTTCAGCTTCTATTTGTTTAACTTCCCCTTTACTCATCTTCAGTTCTGCATTCCCCTTGTGATCTTATTTTTTTTTATATATTGTGAAATTTTCCATATCTGGTTACCTTTGCCTGCATTTCTCTTTAAATTTCTTTGGAGCTTTTTTTTGTATTGATTAGTTTGGCATTGTGTTTTGCATGAATATTACACCATATCAGATCTCTCTTTCTTTCTTTCCCATGTCAATCTTTCTTTTTTATACCTTTCAAAAATCTCTAGGTTTTTGTTAGAGAAAAATACTTTAAAAAGACCAAAAGCATAAGGTTCAGTCAGGTATCTTTATTCTTGCGCAAGGAGACAAAAAATGCAGTTACAGAGTTTGTCTGACTAAATCAGGAAGTGTCACAGTTATTATACCTTTCTTTCAAGACATTGCCCATTGCAACTGACGTAGCAGATCACCAGTTCACAATTCTGTTGCTTTACAGATATTTCTCATATTTCTAGCTGACTCTTCAAAGTTTAAAAAAGATTTTTCAGTAAACAGGATGGCCTTGACGACCACCAGTCAATTATAACTTTCTTGCTATGTGACGTTACAAGTCTAGGTACTATGGCTAATTTAAGCACAATGCAAGTACAGATTTCTGAAGCGGTTTATTGTTCATAATATCTAGCTATCTTGCAGCTTGTGCACTTTTTCATCAACACGAACAGAGCTTATTGTCCATAATGAATGGATCTACAGAAATTATTATTATTCTCCTTTTAATTTCCTGACCTAGCAGAAAATCACCTGCTTTTCAGTACATTTCCGAGGCATAAACATGTATTTTGCTGTGCTAGCAAACTAGGTCAGAGTGCATCTTGCAGTGTCAGAAAGCGAAATTTCAGAAAAGCATATTTTCAGTCTCAAATAAAACTAATGCTGCATATAGAATAAAAATGTGTTAATCTTCCCTTATTAAAATAAGCATTGCACACATATGTTAATACATATTTTTCTAACATTTCCCCCCTGTTAATACTTTTTATTCTATTTCAAAAGCATAAACAGTTTGTTTCTTCTCCTAACCTCTTCCTTTGAGGATTTGCAGCTAAGAGAGTCATTCAGTTTAAACTTATGAAAGTGTTTCCTTTTTCAACAGTTCTTCAATTTCAGTACTTTGATACAAAGTCTCAGAAACTGACATGTCTATAAAATCTTTGATTAATTTTTTCATGCAGGGAATTCCACAGCAAATGCATGCTCCTAACAATAGTAATCCCACACAAATGGCAATCAGGATGTTCATTAGGATGGAACTCCACCCCCCCAAACAAATTCTGGAAAAAGTCCATCAGTGGGTTTGGGCCTGGCCTGGTCATGTCTGACACTTGTTGGATCACTTCCAAATGATCATTAATTTCGTGCTTATTGTCGGGAATGAACGAACAGCACTCGTCTTTGATTAAAGCACATGTACCACCTCTCGCCGCTAGGGTGAAATCAAGAGCTATGCAGCTTTGAAGCACCACAGTTCTCATTGCATTCAGTTCATCAGTCATTAATTCAAGTGCAGAAAAAGTTGCATTGCTCATGACCTCGAGAAGTTTGGATAGCTTTCTCAGTTCCCAAATTGATTTAACTGCACCATATGCAGGGGCTGTGCCAGCCCAGGATATGATAGTGCCACTCAAGTTCATGTGTGCTAGTTTACTTTTGTCTTTCACAGAGTTATGGTTCCTCCAGCCTGCTACAATCTGTCCCACTGGATTCTCAGGTTTCTTGATTGGATTTTCAGGTTTCTTTGCGACATCTCTGATGTTTTGAATTCTCCCATGAGGCAAAGCTGTAGTGTGTCGTATGGCCAGGACCAGGTAACCCAAAAAACAACTGCCGGACCAATTTTCAGGCAACCATTTGTATGCCTTTTTTCCCACATATGAAATAACAGTTTTCTACCTTAGTATTGATATACACCTTCCCTGCATGAAACATTTTCTTATCTATAATAGACAGTTGCTTTAAAAGAACAGGATTATGTTGTATATAGCTGACAGTTTTATGCAAGGACTCAAAGTATGAGTCATAATCTGCATCACAAATGGTTTCTGTATTTTTATCATTTTAGGTTTAATATAACATTTATAAGAAACAGTCACATTACATCTACTCCAACCTACTTGAATTGTGTCATTCTTAAAAAAGCATACAATTCCTGTTTGTGTAACAGGTAGAAATAATGCAATTTTGTCTCTAGATTTCACAGGTGTAGTCTCAAAAATCAAGTTTTACCAGGTCTCATTGACCCCCTAGGGGGACAGCAGCCATCAATAATCCCCTGTATGTTGTTGGTATAGCTGTGCAAATCCAACAATTCAAAATATTAAAAGTCTCAGCATACACATATTTGATTGCTTGGTAAGTGTTAAAGTTTGGATGCCAGTCTATGAGTGTTGAATCACATTTGTTCAGTCTAGCTGGTGTGGCTGAAGAAAAGAAAGGCCACAGCAAAGGCCACAGTAAAAAGAACATTGTCACTAATGCAGTTATTAAGATGATTATGCAACACTGCTGAATATACTGCTGAAATTGTTCAGTATTTCTATTGTCTCTAGGTCTTGTCGTCATTTTACTGCTGCTGTGTGTTAGCAAGAGTTTTATCAAGTTCAAAGTTTTTGACTAGTTTACAGTGTGTCAAATGAATCCAAGATGAACGTTCCACAATCTTGACTGCTGTGGGTGTGCTCAGCAGTACTTGATATGGACCTTCCCACTTTCGTGTCGTCCAATTCTTCTTTTTGATTGTCTTCACCCAGACCCAAGTGCCTGGGGCTACTGCTACTTCGAAGGGGTTAGTTTGGTCTTTATCTGAAACAGAATTAAGCTGTAAAAGATGTTTGTTATTTAGCATATTCCTCATGTAATCTGCAAATGTCCAATCTGCTTCCTGGTCTGCAGACATGAGAGGTTTCCACTGAGGTATATAATAAGCTCTTCCGAAAATCTTTTCGAAAGGTGTCAATCCTTTTGCATTCAGAACAGTTCTCATGCTCAACAGTGCCAGGGGCAAACAGTACACCCAATTGTTTTGTGTTTCTACTATAAGTTTCTTAAGCTTATTCTTTAAAACTCCATTGTGCCTCTCTACCAACCCTGCAGATTGAGGGTGATATGCACAGTGATGTTTTAAAGAAATCCCAAAATACTGACTTAGCTGTTGTATAGTTTGTTTAACGAAATGTGTACCATTGTCACTGTAGATCCTTTCCAGTATGCCAAATCTAGGAATAATCTCTTTAACTAGGGTCTTTGCAACAGTGGCTGCATCTGGTTTACTAGTCGGAAAGGCCTCCACCCATTTGGAGAACATATCTACAATGACAAGGCAGTACTTTTTGTTTTCACATTTGTTCAATTCTATGAAATCCATATAGATAGTATGAAACGGATATGGTGGTGTAGGGAAACTCCCTTGCTTGGGCTTTAATGCCCCTTGTGCATGATGTTTATTACAAGTGTGACATGACAGGCAAAATTTTTTAGTGTAGTTTGAAAACCCATAGCTAGCGAACGGTTCCCATTCAGAAGCCTGAAACATCATAAGCCTGAAAATCAAAATCCTGAAACCAAAAGAATGAAAATTCAGAATCCTGAAAACTCAAAATCCTGAAAGCCCAAAATCCTGAAAGACCAAAATCCTGAAACTCAAAATCCTGAAAACACAAAATAGACATACTGATGTCATTGTGGCTTTGCTATTGTTAGCCCTGTGGTGTTAGGTCATGCGTTGGGGTCAGGTAAGTGTGCGGTTGGTTTTATTTTAGGGTTAGGGGCGGTTTAAGTGAGTTAGGGTTAGGGCGCAGGTTAGGCATGTATGCAATAGTGACAAATATTGGGGTTAGGGGCGGTTTAAGTGAGTTAGGTTTAGGGCGCGGGTCAGGTGAGTGTGCGATAGTGACGGACCTTAGGGTTAGGGTTAGGGTCAGGGTCAGTTGGTAGATATTAGTGTCTTTATAGTGACATATTAGCATTATTTGTGTTTTCAGGATTTTGAGTTTCAGGATTTTGGTCTTTCAGGATTTTGGGCTTTCAGGATTTTGAGTTTTCAGGATTCTGAATTTTCAGGCTTTTGGTTTCAGGATTTTGATTTTCAGGCTTATGATGTTTCAGGCTTCTGAATGGGAACCGTAGCGAACACCCGATTCACTAACTGTACCATCCCCCCTGTTGAGACATGGCTCTGCCCATGGCTCAACAAAGCTGCATATCTAAATAAATTAGACGGTAATATCGGTTTTCTCTCTTTGGAGATGTACAGCCCTTCCTTGAGAATTGCTCCTCGTCTTTTCCATTTTTGTTTTTCAGCCTGTGTAGTAAGTGTCTGCATTGTTTTCAACATTTCTGAGTCTAAAATCTCAGAAGGTTGTAATTCCTCGTTCAAAAGAAATGCTTCTGAGGCTGCTTGCTTTGCAGCTGTGTCAGCTCTCACATTGCCTTTTGAAATCTTATCTTGTTGTTTTGTATGAGCTATGGATTTACAAATAGCTACTTTTTGAGGCAACTGAAAAGAATCTAACAAATCTAAAATAAACTGTGCATGGTTAATCGGTTTGCCAGTAGATGTCACCATTCCTCGATTCTTCCACTGTTGTGCAAAAACATGTGTAGTAGAAAAAGCATACTGGCTGTCTGTAAAAATGTTTATGCTTTTACCCTTTGCTAAGGTACATGCCCGTGTCAAGGCAATCAACTCTGCTGCTTGTGCAGATAAGTTATGTGGTAGAGGTTTCACTTCTACAATCTCAGTATCAGAAACTACTGCATAACCTGTTAGGTTCTCTTCTGTAGGACTCCTTTTGCATGAGCCATCCACGTAATATGTCACCTCGGCATCATCCAAGGGAACATCCGTGAGGTCTTTTCTAGGCAGTGTCTTTTGCTCAATTACCTGCAGGCAGTTATGGGGTGTGCCATCTACAGGGGAGCAAGGTAGACGGATTCAAAGCAGTACATCATTCAATTGTCATGTGAGGTTGGCTCAGCAATATAGTCATACAAGAAAGATACCTAGCAGGGGAAAGATGTGCTACTTTTTCTTGCAGTAAAATGATTGCGACTGCATGAGGCACTCTCAATGTGAGAGGGTGGAATAACACTACTGAGGCCGAAGCCTGCACTGCCATTGCAGCTGCAACTACTGCTTCTACACAGTGGGGTAGAGACCGCGCCACTGGGTCCAGTTGTGATGAATAATAAGCAATGGGGCATTATTTGTCCCCATGCTATTGAGTCAATACTGATGTCATATAACCTTGCTTGCAATCTACAGTTTGGAAAAAACGTTTGTGATAATTTGGTAATCCTAAAACTAATGGTGATGCTATCAATTGTTTCAGCTTGCAGAAAGTTAATTCTGCTTCTAGTGTCCACTGTATTAAATCTTGTGCTGCCAATAGGCTTCTTAAAAATCAGGTTGGTTAAAGGTGCAGATTCCAAAGCATAATTTGGGATCCAGTTCCGACAAAAATTAGTCGTACCCAGGAAGGACATCATTTCCTTCTTGGTTGTGGGTTTTGGTGCTTGTAAGATCGCTACTTTTCTGTCCTCATCTAATGTTCTGCCATCTTTGGATATTACATATCCAAGGTATTTCACTTGTTTTCTCCAAAGCTGCAATTTATTTTTGCTTACTTTGTGTCCTTCAACTGCTAGAAATTTTAATAATGCTATAGTATCTTCCTTACAATCTTGCTGGGTAGGGGCGGCCAGCAGGATGTCATCAACATAAAGTAAAATTTGACTACCTCTTGGTGGGATAAATCCCGCTAAATTACTTGCCATCTCTTGTGAGAATATTGTTGGACTTTCATTATAACCCTGTGGTAGTCGCGTATATGTATACCGCTTCCCCTGAAATGTAAATGCAAACCAATACTGGCTGTCAGGGTGTATCGGTATCAAAAAGAACACATTGCTGATATCTATCAGAGAAATACTTCTGTTGAGGTTTTAAATCATTCAACAAGGTATGTGATTCTGGCACCGTAGGTGCTCTTGGTATTACTGCATCATTTACAGCTTGTAAATCTTGGACCGTACGCCATTCTCCATTTGCTTTTCTAACTGGGAATAAGGGTGTGTTACATGGTGAATCAGGAGATTCCACCAGTATTCCCTTCTTAAGCAAAGCTGCTATGATAGGTTTAATACCTGCCTCTGCATCTTTTCTCAAGGGGTACTGTCTCTTTCGTGGTCTAAATGCTGACTTTGACATGATAGTAACTGGTCCTGCTGTGCGAATAAGTCCTACGTCTGATTTTTCTATTGACCAGAGAGTTTCTGGTATGTCTAACAAAGCTTTTTCTTCCTCTTCTAATAAGAGGGCTTCTCAGCTGTCTTTGCTGGACTGCAAGTGTACAGCTGGATGTGTTTGTGTTATCCAGTTCAGTTTCTGTCTTTGTATTCCCTGTTCTGACAGTTCTGATTCTGTCTGTTTTTCCCATTTTGTGACTTTTTCTCCTAGGTCTATCCATTTTAAACCTTCCTCCTTAGTTAAACTAACATGCGGTATTAGATTTGATTTGTAAAGTGAAAAGAACTCCTGGGGTAATGAACAGCTAACTACACTGTTCCCTTTCATGTCCCAGTACAAATTACACAGTACTAATCTGTTTACATGATTTTTAAACAATTCTTGTTCATATTCTTTGTCAGGTTCTGGTGTATTACAATAATACGGAGTACAGTGCAACAGGTGTTGTATGTCAATGCAAAGGGAGTGGAACTTACTGATAGCTACATTTATTAACTCTTCAGTTACTGCTCCAGGGCCAGTCATAACTAAGTCCTGGCTGTACCAGTAAAATGTCTCACCTTCCGTTTGCACTGCAAAGGTATTAGTCTTGTCGTTGTGCTTCCATACCCTGCATGGTTGGAACTACTGCTATGCCTAATAGTTGCATAAGATCTCTGCCCAAAAGGTTCACTGGGCATTTTGCAGAAACAACAATTTTGCTTTTCTGGGTTAATCCTGAAACAGGATCTGTTATTGTAATGTTATGGGAGAGAGGCTCCCAATACAACTGTCCATTAGCTGTTTTTAGTAGTATAAAGTCATGTGATTCTGAATTTTCTGGTAGTTTGGAGGGGTGTACCAGGGTTCGTGATGCCCCTGAATTGCACAAGAATTTGACTTCCCTCCCTTCTACCAGGAGTGTCACTTCTGGTTTTGTGTCAGCCAAATAGAGTTCTAAACTCAATAAGGCTAGGTCTAATATTTTGTTTTCTTCGGTAGCGTCCTGCACTTCCTCTATTATCACATTCTCTGCTCCTTCTATCACATTCTCATTTGTCTTTTCTCTATTATTCCTATCTATTGATTCCTGACTTTCATATAGTCAGTCCTCACCCTCATCGTTTTTGTCTTCCACTGCTGCCTTCTTATTTTTCCTGCAATCCCTTGCCATGTGTCCTTTTTTCCCGCATTTGAATCACTCACCTCTTTTCTTTCTCCCTTCAAAGTCCTCTGATCGCTGATCAGATTGTTTATTTCCCTGGGCATTCTTTTTGCCCTTTTGTCCGGACTGTACTAAATAAACTTCTCCATCTTCCACAGCAAATACTTGGGCTTTCTTTTTCTTTTTATTGTTAAAATGCCTTTCGGCATGTCTAGCATATTCAAGCAGTGATTGTAATCTGCTTGTATGATGGTCTACCATGTGTTTAGTAATAAAACTACTTATGGGTTCAATACTGCCTTTCAAAAATGCATTCTTTAACTGCTGCTCATATGGGGAATCTTGTGTCTGATCTTCAGGCACTTGCATTCCACAGTGATTGTTAAAACATTCCAATAATCTGGAAAAATATCTATCAACAGTTTCACTTTCTTGTTGGATGCATTGATTAATGCAAGTCCAGTCTGCCCTAGGCTTCCATTTCTCAGAAATTCGGTCTGTCAGACCTTTCACTCTGTTGTCTAGTTCTGCGCTGCTATGTGGGAGGGGCCTAAGTGCAGCGTCACGGGGATTCCAGTTGGCACTGATCATGTGCCAATCTGGACCAACTATTTGTCTGACTACTTTTTCTACTTCCTCTCCATTTTAGTGATAACTTAATCTCATGCCCTATAAGTCTTCTAAGAACTTTCTAAAATTAACTTTTGGATGGGGAATTCCCTCTGTGGCTTTCCTGATGTCTTCCGGTGTCCACGGTCTGTATACTAAGAGAGTTGGGTTCTGCCCTTCTTGTCCTGCCTGAGGATTTGGTACTTCTATGAGTGGGCATATCTCTTCTTCACTCATAGCCCATGAATTTCTATTCATTTGATATAATTCAATATCCCCTTTTAAATTACATGTTCAAGACCTGGTCTCGATAGGATCTCTTAATCTCATGCCCTATAAGTCTTCTAAGAACTTTCTAAAATTAACTTTTGGATGGGGAATTCCCTCTGTGGCTTTCCGGATGTCTTCCGGTGTCCACGGTCTGTATACTAAGAGAGTTGGGTTCTGCCCTTCTTGTCCTGCCTGAGGATTTGGTACTTCTATGAGTGGGCATATCTCTTCTTCACTCATAGCCCATGAATTTCTATTCATTTGATATAATTCAATATCCCCTTTTAAATTACGTGTTCAAGACCTGGTCTCGATAGGATCTCTAACAAACGGTAGTGGTTTTATAGGAACAACTGGATATCATGGAGGTGGGTCAGTTTGTTCTTTTGCTTCATATTCCGGTAAGGGAACTGGTAAGGGAATCGAAACAGGAGTGGGCGGAGGGGCCGATGCTATAACTAAGTTATTATCCTCTTTGTCTAGAAACATTGCTTTTGAATTTTTATTCTTTTGTTCTCTTTGGTTTGCTTCCTCAATCCACCTGTGTGCCTGAGGAACTCCTAATTTACGCTGTTTTTTAACCCGACCTTTAAAATCGTTTTTTAACTGTCTAATAAGTTTGATAAGCGAGGATCTTTCTAGTTTCCCATCAAATTCATATTTATTAACCCATTTAGTATAGTATGTAACGTTGTCGGGGTGCTGTGATTGCATATATTTTGCGTCTTCAGTTACCGGTGGGCTTTGGGGTCTTTTTGTTTTTGTGCACGTATTACCCATTTTGTTCTAACCTTTTTAAATGTTACGTAACCTTTTTGTTTTTAATGTGGTACCACCAAGTGTTTACATTCTCTTCAGACTACCTGCCTACTTATTCTGTTTCCCTGATCTATGACAAGATAGCAATATTTCTGTCCCTGAATTTTAAAAATTCTCACAGAACGAATACAATCAAGTCTCGGATCTAAAACAGAAAAAAAGTAGATTCACCTTACCTGAGCCTCAGCGATTGGTCACTCACTGTTCAAATGGAACCCGCCTTCAGTCGTAGATCAGAAAAGTGGCTGGCCTCTTTTGCACAACAATTCAGTCAGAGGTCTTTCAATGAAGAAGATCTGATGTGGTATCTTCCCTGCGCAGTTTCATGCCACCTGGCCCATCTGATCCCAGGCTAAACGAGGGTTTCCGGCTCCAAAGGACCAAAAAATGTTAGAGAAAAATATTTTAAAAAGACCAAAAGCATAAGGTTCAGGTATCTTTATTCTTGCGCAAGGAGACAAAAAATGTAGTTACAGAGTTTGTCTGACTAAATCAGGAAGTGTCACAGTTATTGTACCTTTCTTTCAAGACATTGCCCACTACGACTGATGTAGCAGATCACCAATTCACAATTCTGTTACTTTACAGATATTTCTCATATTTCTAGCTGACTCTTCAAAGTTTAAAAAAGATTTTTCAGTAAACAGGATGGCCTTGACGACCACCGGTCAATTATAACTTTCTTGCTATGTGATGTTACAAGTCTAGGTACTATGGCTAATTTAAGCACAATGCAAGTACAGATTTCTGAAGCAGTTTATTGTTCATAATATCTAGCTATCTTGCAGCTTGTGCACTTTTTCATCAACACGAACAGAGCTTATTGTCCATAATGAATGGATCCACAGAAATTATTATTATTCTCCTTTTAATTTCCTGACCTAGCAGAAAATCACCTGCTTTTCAGTACATTTCCAAGGCATAAACATGTATTTTGCTGTGCTAGCAAACTAGGTCAGAGTGCATCTTGCAGTGTCAGAAAGCACAATTTCAGAAAAGCATATTTTCAGTCTCAAATAAAACTAATGCTGCATATAGAATAAAAATGTGTTAATCTTCCCTTATTAAAATAAGCATTGCACACATATGTTAATACATATTTTTCTAACAGTTTTGTTGTATATATTTTTGCACTTCATCAGTCATGTCTTTTTCTAAACAGCCCAGGGTTTCTTGTACTGTATAATGTTTTTCGTGAATCTCGATTAATGAACACAAATTTGCATTTGAAGCTTTTGACAATATTTCTTATCCAAGTATTTTTCTTTCCTCTTATATCTCTCTTATACTTGTTGACTATCTTCTATACAGAAATTCTGGCCTTCTTCTCTAATAGTAATACATAATTTCTTTCTTATCCTCAGTCATGCACTGTATAATCTTTATAGCTCTTTTTTGGTCTGTTAGTTTTTGTTTTTTTTTTTGTGTGTACTGCTGCTTCCTTCTACAATAAGGGAACCATCATTCACCTGAGCCTGGCATAACCCCATTTTAGAAATGGTTCCATGTCTTGAGGATTCTACACTGTCATTTTTTGCCAGTCCTGGCACCAGTGCTCCTACCAGGACTTGGCACTTTTTATCCCAAGACTTGTACACTCAGCTGTCTTTTTTTATTTTTAACCTACTTCTGTCCATATCTGCTATAATAAACACAGTCTGTATATTAATGTCTTCTTGGTGAGATTCTGTAAAAACAGGGTCCACCTTGTGACTGTACTCACCAAGACCTGAGGATGAATTCAATTACAGCAATACTATTGTCCTTTGCTTGCTGATGTTCTCATCTGTCTATACCCCAAATATCCAAGTTTGACATGGTAACATTGTGCTTTGTGTGATGTGGATGCATACTTGTGGCATGAAGGAGGAGGTTGACCCTTATAGGTTTCTTATATAAATCATTGAGAAGCTTGGGATTGCCTAGTGTCTTGTATACCTCCAGGTCAAGGAAGCTACTTCTCCATTTTGTAATGGATAATGAAGTTAAGAAATTATGTAGATGTACTAACATGTTTGGGAAAAGTTCTCCAGTTTCTTTTCATTACTTTTCCAAAGAATAATTATGTCATCTGTGAAACAGAGGTAGCTAGCTATGTTGGCCCAATGTCCAGATTTATAGATGGTGTCTTTTTCCAAAGAGCAAAGACTGTGTTGGCCAAACTAGGGTCCTTGAGTGATCCTTCGTTATACCATTTGTTTATAGTAGAAATGGTTGAAGTGGAAGTAACTATTTTTCAAGACTTGTTTTAGGAGCTCTTTAATGAGAGTTAATTATTTGTCTTTAGTTGTATTTCTTTGTTCGATGTTTTTTTTTACCACTTCTATATGAAATTGATGGGGGTAGACTAATAATCCTTAATGCTTTCACATTTATAGCGACTAGAATGGTTTCTTCCTCAATTGGCATGTCATTGATTTTGTTGAGAAAGTCTGTGGTGTCATGAATTTATGGCTTTGCGGTACAGGTCAGGTATTTTAGCTTATGTTCCAAAAATCAGCCCTTGACTGTGTGCTAAAGCCTCCTGCAGCAACCATAAAGCATTGTGGCACAAACACTTTGCATGCATTCTCAGTCTCTCCTCCTAACTATGGCCACTATACTACCCTATTTATTGCTTTTAGGTTAGTAGTACATGGGTGACTTGTATGAAGTTCTTCCAAATCAGTTTTTCTCAGCTTACACTGAACTATAACAAGAGTGCCTTATAAGACACAATCCATTTCTACTATTCATCAAAAGCATTTAAAATTCTCATTATTACCTGTCACAGGTGGAGTAAGCTAGCCTT
Organism: Protopterus annectens; assembly: GCF_019279795.1. Classification (NCBI taxonomy): domain Eukaryota; kingdom Metazoa; phylum Chordata; order Ceratodontiformes; family Protopteridae; genus Protopterus; species Protopterus annectens. The sequence goes on along the minus strand of NC_056729.1, from coordinate 1,986,965,112 downwards.
CACTGGCAAAGCTTAATACTCATGACAGAGAAGGGTCAGTCATCAATACTCTTACTATCAAATCATCTTTAATAAAAATGTCATGAAACTCCTCTTCAGTGAAAGCATTCACATATTCTGTGTGCCCTTCTGCATGATTATCTGAAATCCCAGGTGATATAACTCTAGTGAGCCCTACAATATTGCCATTACTTTTTGAAGCTGTACTATATTTAATAATCATTATTTTGCAGTATATTACAGTCCCTCTATGAATTTTTGCTCTGTCAATCCAGTGGCACCATTAACTTTTAATAATAGTATATCAACACTTAATTACGTCAGCATTTTACGTCTTCAGAAAGCAGCTTGCTCAAGTCATTCCCATTGCAGCAGCATGTTATCTTTCAGCAGCCTAGACAGTGCCGATTAACACTGCACTCTGGTTAGGTATAAACTACCAGCAATAATTAAGAAAGCCAAGAAACAGCTGTAACTCCTTCACAAGTATGTGCTGAGGAGACGAGTCACATGGATGCCTTTTACCATCTCTGCAGAAGGCCAGCTCCTCTTTATGTCAAGAATATGCCATAGCTATTCAGTCTGCAGTCAATGCAGTACCAAACTCATATTCTGATTTCTTAACTCTCACTCTTTAGTACTTTATGTAAGTTACTAAAATATTTTCCTTTCATCGTTCTGTATGCATAAAATCACCAAAGGACACAAGTGCATTCAGCTGTGCTCATGATATGCAAGGAAAAAGCCCTGACTATGGCCCAGGTGACCTGGGTTCACTTAGTGGCATGGTCACTTGATAGCACAGGCAGGGAGGATGGGACTCATTTGGCAGGGGGAGCAGGGAGTGCACTTAAACACCAAACGCAGTTGAGCCCTGGCAGAGACCAGGGGTGTCATAATTTGAAGGTGTATGTTCTTAGGCTGGGTCACACACTGAAAAAGAGATGAGATGCAATGAAACCCATTGCATATCAACCCCTGGGGACAGAATGAGCACACGCAAGGGGTGGGAATTAGGTAAAAACACTCCATGGTAGCCATGTGGCACTGTCCTAGGTACCTCAGTCTCCTCATTGGCCCAAAACATGGGTCAGATATAGCCCAATGTAGGCTAAAGTGGGTTCAGTAAACCTGGTGGATGAGGATAGATAATAGAATCAACTGATGGTCAGCTATAGGTATCCAGAAAGAGTGCAAAACAAGTATACAAGTGCATTCCAATGCTTAAATAAATTTTCTGTTTTTTTAATACATGATGCAGAGTTCACAAACATTCTAATTGTTTATACATAAACAAACCTTTCCGAATCATCAAGTACTGCCTCCTGATAAGCTGGGGGTAAATTTGTTTCAGAGAATAAAAGTCTACTAGTCAACTTGACCATCAAATCCACTGGAATGAGTAGATATATTTCATGGCTTGTGGCCAACTTAGCAGTCAGTTTATAGATATGTTTCATGGCTTGTGGCCAGGTTAGCAGTCAGTTTATAATTGCCACAAATACATATGACATTAGCATTTTTACTGTAGGAACAGTGGTAGCTTCCCATTTGCTATACTTCACTGACGTGAACAATACTCTCTTTCTGAAACTTTTTGAGCTCTTTATCTTCTCTCCTTTAAAGTTACTAGTACTGGACTTCTTCTGCAAAATGTTGATGCAAAATCCTGCCTAAACAAAATGGTGATGTAAACATTTTGCAGTATTTTGTTATGCGAACTGAGTCCTAATTGCACTTATTAAAATTCATGCAGTATACTTTGATGTATAAGCCTAGTTTAACATTAATTCCTACAGCCAGCTCCTATCTCACAAACCCAGGCTTTCACCTTTTACCACAGTACAAGGCAAACATTCTTTTTGCTTTTTTAACACACTATAACCACTATTTTAGCTAAAACAAACTGTCACCTGTGTACATTTTAACCTCAGTAGAACTTTGTAAGAGGTTCATAAGAAAACAGTGTGAAACAATCATTCAACTGTAATAGACATGACTGCCACAATATCATGTTTTCATACATTCAGTTAACAACATTTCAACCTAGAAGCCTTCAAGAAGCCCAGTTGCTGTATTCCATGGTGTCTTTTTGGCTTTTCCCAGTTAGGGGTCGCCACAGTGGAACTCCGGTCCGCTAATGATTGACAGTAGATTTTTATGGTGCCAAGTTGCCAGCCCGACGTGCAGCCTTCAGCGAAGGCACGCCCATTCACGCATGTCTTTCAGAGGCCACTCGACCATGGGGAGGACATGCAGATTCCACACAGAAGGCAGTCCAGCTGAGAATCGAACAGAAGAACCTCTTGCTGTGAGGCAACAATGCTACTGCTGTACCACCGCGGCTTATGTGATATTTTCTAATATAGATAGATAAATTGATGAATACTTTACATGACATTAATGACTTGACATCTTAATTGTTAAAGGAAGTTTATTTCATAATCTTGGCAGCATTATGTAATACATCTACTTTTTTTCAGTTACTTCAATTATTACTAATTATTTTATTATTAGGTGCATGGGTCAGTATTAACTCTCACAGCACTGAATTTCTAGCACATATTTTCAAACAGAACTGGATGAGACATTTACTTAACGGCCATGCAAAAAAGTCAGTTCTAAGTAACTTACAAGAAATAGAATACAATGACAATTCCTGAAGCCAATCTGAATACGTCATATTTTCCATCCCTGTTATTCAGGGTTGCCACCTTTTCAAATGGCCAAAGTGGGACATTTTTGGTGCAAACGTCAGATTTTGCAGGCTGAAACATACCCCCTGCCAGTATGAAGAACAGAACTTCACTTTTCTGCCTAGATAAAAGCTTATTCTTGTAATGTTTTAGTTGCTCATTCTGTTTCTTATAACATTTAGGTGGTTCAGATACAGAATAACTGTTTTATGCAACTATTACATAGACTATAGGAAATAATTTTGTCCTAAAATCTCAGGACATTAGCCATTTTTACAATTTTTTTGCAGGACACAACTGCCCAAAGAGGGGCTGTCCCTCGCAAAGTGGGACAGGTGGTAACCCTACTGTTATTTTCCTAATAAGGAATCATTGTAACTTTTCAGTTTCTTCAGGTGATTTATCTGAGGGCTACAGAACAGCATTGTATTCAACAACAGGTAAGATTACTGTATAAAGTGATACACTGATCTCCCTCAAGTAACCAAACATAACCTTTAGAATTTGAATGGCAACATAATATGCCTTTTAGCTTTAGCAGATACATACTGTTGTTTCTTTTTCCCTATATTTTTCCATCATGGTGTCATATTTTATGATTTGATTATTGATTTCGTAATTTATGTCTGTAGTGTCACTCTAGTTGTTGGATGCAATTCACATGAGAGAGAGAAAAAGAGAAAGAGAAATGCTACATTTACTGACATTAAAGGCTGCATCATTGCTAATGCACCAGTTGTGTATTTTCTGCAGCCCTGAAAACTTTAGCATGTTTCCCCTTAGAATAATCATCACAGGATCATTCTTAAATTCAGAGAGTGCCTGGTGCCACTCCTCAGGTCTTACTTGAAGGGCAAAGAAATCTGTTATCCAATCTGGCACCCCTCGGTTCTGTTCTAAGGGGGAGTGCCAGGTCCCATGTGCCTTCCCATCTTCAAAAGAAGAGAAGAGGAAACTTTTTTTTTAACTGTAGCAAGTTGTTATAACTTTGCATCATACATGAAACAAGTAAAAAGCAAGCACTTCACTCCTGACCACAGAAGTAGTTTCAGAGTTCATTTCCGTGCTGGCATACAAAAATGCCAGTATGACAAAAAAATGCTGGTCCTACAAACACATCTCCTAACTCATTACACCCAGAGCAGCTGTCCCCTTTACATCATCCTAGCTACACATCTGCTTAAAACGATTGCTCTGCGAGAAATGCTTGAGAACAAACTAGCCCTACATCCTACTCAGTGAGATCCAAATGTGCATTTTACAGAGGTAATCCCCCTGCACTCCCCATGTGGGGAAACAAGCTCTAAGCTTTCCACAACTTCAAACTTCTATATTCTAGCTATACAGCCACACAACAGTGGGGAAATGAGAAAAATTATAGAAAAGTGCCAAGTAGACTTACACAAACAGAGATCATACAGGGTGTGCAAGAGGGCTATTGACAGTTTGAGCTAGCTAACATGATTGTCTAGTTAAAATGTTGAGATGTATATTTTAATCTTGAGATTCAAAAGATTAAAAATTAATCTTGAAATTCTAAGTTAGACCATGATCAGCATGTTATTTTATTGTGATTAAAAGACTTGAAACAAAGCTCTGAAAACCTTCAGGTTTTAATATAATTCTTTATTCCAAGTTCTTTGGTTTTGTTCTGTGCATTGCATAGCGCAAACACTTTTTTTACAGAGTTTGTGGTTGCAAATCACTTTTTAAGTATTATAAGTTATAATAGTTGCCATAACATTAAAAGTAAGATTAACTAAAGATTACATTTTTTAATCATTAAATTAATCTCAATTAAAACTTTTTATTGTTCAGTGACCCTGTGCTGGATTGTAACACAAGTTGTGATAAACAGTAAATTTAACTAGTTGTGATTAGGCAATTAAAACCTCATGAAATGGTCATTGGGCAGCTGTAGACTAAACCCTGAGCATCTTTTATCAAAGTAATGTTACTGCATAGATGGCAACAATCATCTTATATTGTCATCCAGAGCATGGTTAACATGTTTATATCTGAGAAAACAGTCCGAAAATCTGGCCTCTTTACAGAGCTATATGGGACAGCACCGGTAACATCAAATGGAGAAGGCAGATAACCCCCTTTTGAATTGTTTTGACTTGTTGATCAATCAACTTTTTACTTACTGAATCACATATGGAATTTATAGCAAATGTCTTTATCCATCAGGCAGATTCTGATTGTATTCTTAATAAAGGGGCTACAAACTCATTTATGAGTGTCAGTGTGAACTTCCATTGTCTGTCTGTTTTAATGTCTACCTTTCTATCATTTAAAATGAATAAAGACATACATGATTCTCATTTTTAAAAAGTTATTGAAAACACTTAATATTCACAATGCAGTGTTTTTCATATGCTTGTTCACATTTCTATAAATAATTAGTATTTATGCCTTAGGCAGTTATTTTTCTTTGTTCCAGTTGTATTCTACTGTGACATGATTACATGCCCGACATGATTACATGCCCATTTTCTCAAAAACTGTGACTTTTAGTCTTTTTGTAATTACAGACTTGCCTAATTTGAGAGTTACTGTTACAGTTGTTGTGTCTTTCAGCTTTTCCCAGTTAGGGGTCGCCACAGCGGAACTCCGGTCCGCTAATAATTGGCAGTTGATTTTTACGTGCTGAGTTGCCAGCCCTAATGCACAACCTTCAATGAAGGTATGCCCCTTCACACATGTCTCCACGAAGAAGACGCTCTAGCTGAAAGTTGAACCGGTCAGCGTCTTACTGTGACGTGACAACACTACCGCAGCACCACCACCGTGGTTGAAAGTTACTGTTACAGTAATAACATTTTTTATCTCTTTTAGGAGTTGACCGTAATTAAACTTTTTGTATAGCACTGATCTGTGCCTCATGCTTTCCTAACTACTGCATACGTCTATGCACTTTATGCTCAAAACAGTATTGATCACCTTAGAACATGTTAACTCTGACTTAGAAGTAAGTTTCACTGGCAAGCTTCACTGCACAATCTGTTTGGGTTTAAATTTGTTGATTCTTGCCAGCTGAACCATCAACATTTTCACTGTCATTTCTTCATCTTTGTGTATTATATACTTTGAAGAAACTGATACAGACTTGTAATAAAGTTTGAAGTGATCCATCCTCAATAATTGTGCATTGCTAAGCTGAGACTCATGATATTGAAAATAAATGCATAAGCCCAACCTTCTGGTAAAGAGGTGTGGAGATCTGATTGTGACAAATATGACCCAAGTTTGAATAGCTGCATACTCGCTGGAGAAACCAGGCAAGGAGGGAATGAGTGATGGTTGTCTGCTCACACATTCTGTGAGGAAGGCTGGAGTTTCTGTCAGTGGAGTACTACAATCACATGGAAGATTGGCATTAACTCAGCATTGAGTGTCTAGAACTAGCCAATGCTATGTGCAGTGATGTGAGTGACATCAGTAAGTTCCATCCAGGAAGGGTTCCATTCCCCAGATTGAAACCCCCCTCTGCAGCTTTGTGAATGGTACCATACTGTAGCATCCATTCCACAGATTGAAACCCACCTCTGCAGCTTTGTGAATGGTACCATACTGTGACATCCATTCCACAGACTGGAACCCACCTCTGCAGCTTTGTGAATCGTGCCATACTGTGACATCCATTCCACAGATTGGAACCCACCTTTGCAGTTTTGTGAATGGTACCATATAATAACAATAAAATATTTAGAAGTTAGAATCCATCACAGTATAAGTAACAACACTGATGTAAAGGTGTAAACTGTGTTTGTTACTTTTTCAATATTAATGTGCAAAATTAATACAAGTCATCCCCTATGTACAAAACCATCCCCCTTTTCAACAAATCTCTACTGTTTGGAGGTTAAGCAACTTTAGAAAGTTCTAAAAATTACAGTGTTTTTTTGAAACAACTTTAAGAAGTTAAAACACACAATAATTTTTAGTTGCATGGTACTTCCTATTACTATTATTGTGTGTTTTAACTTATATAAAATCAAGCATGTTTTGTATTGACTAGCCCTGGTGGTTGTTTTAGTCTTTACATACTGTTTTTATAGGTTGCAGTTTACTATGCTTGTTTTAATTAGTGAAACAGACCTTTTAAATGTTCTAATTAGTGTTAATTGATTGATTTATTAAAGGCAGCCTTTTGGAAGGCTCCACTGTTTTGCATTCTGAAGAAGTTGAGTATTCACTTGCTGAAAAGTGCATGATACTGAACGCACTTCAAGTCTATCAGTAAATAAAAGGAAAAATATTCCAGCATCTTGTGGAGAGCGTCTTGAATCCAACTAGTGAGTTTTTGGTTTCTTTTTCGTTCATCTGAGGTTTGTCTTTTGTGCCGAATGGAACCAGGAAGCTCTCCAGTGAACATCGGTAACTCTCAAGAGAATGAGGGGAACCTCACTATGCTCATTGAGCTTTTAACCCAGAAAGTGGACCGGTTGTCGCAGCAGGTCAGCGCTACAACCCGTTTCCACGAAGAATTACAAGAGAGAGAGAATAGGACCTGTGGAAGTATCACGGGTACGCAGAGAGTACAGAACAGTGGAGTTAGGAGTAGTTCCTGTCAACCGGGAGGTAGTACTACTACAACAGGAAGTAACAACAGAAGCGAGCAGTGCCTGGATGAACAGCAACATGACCGTGGTATTGGTGAAACAACAGGAACTGGACACCAAGGGTCCGTAGCCATTCAAGCCCATAGAAACATCGGGGCAACTCCAGCTCTGGATGTATGGGTACACAGAGAATTTGTTTTTAACAACGGAGGAGCGTTACCTCACTTGGCAGACCGTGAGGAGGTAAGCCATGACTTAACAACTAGGCTGACTATTTTTGACAACAAACTTTTTAAAGTACGGAAGTTGCAACTGGAGGTTGCTTACTTCCGTGAATGTATCAAACTGAAAATAGTGCCAAAGGGACTGCGACAATGGCAATTCCCTGCAGGACTAGTGGAAGGTTCCTCCTTCCACAAGGCGTTGTTGTCACTGTTTGACAGACATGGGTTGGAACTGTTAGGGTTGCTTTGTGAACAATACCAACTTTTAATAGATGTTCTACTCAGAGAAATTGATGAACTGGACAATGGCATCAAAATGACATTAATTATGGGAGATACCAGTTCGAATATGAGAGGTGCTTCTTGAGCATCGATGAACACCTGAGTAGATTGAATCTAACAAAAACAAAAAATCACTAGAGACCTTAATGATTATAGACTTGGTAAAGCATACCCAAAACCACCTGTGTATACCAACAGTAAGGCCTTAATCACGGGGGACCCAGGGGAAATATAGATGTCGCTGGTGTTCTGGAGGAGAACAAAGGTATCAAAATGGGGACCAATGGGATGAAGACATGGAGCTCAACAGTCAAGATACTAGAGCTGAGACCAGGAGAAGTGAAAGGATAGCGAACCAAAATCAAAATAAAAATAATAATAATAACAAAAACAACAACATAGGTACTAATAACAACAATGGGGCCAACATGAACAGTAACAACCAGGGTGAAAATTTTCGACCAGGAGCCTCCCACATTCGTGGGCAGAACAACAACAAAAGGAGGGGCCAGGAGGAAGAAGTGGTAATTCCAACACAAAATGGGGACCCCCCCGCAACCTTTTGACCAGGGCTGTAGGATACTATTGAATAAGAGTGGTGACTTTAAGGTGTTCAATTACACCCATTACAACATTAGTAGTGAGACGGTCGATCTTTTATCCAGAGGACATACTTTTGTACCTTCCTGCCACTTTGACCTGGCTAGTACTTTAATAGACTTGAAACTGTTCACGAGGAAACTCAACTTGCTACACCTTATGGGCAACGATTTAAACAGGAAGTCTCAATTTTATGTATCCAGCGTTTTTAACCCTCCATTACACCCCACGCTGGTAATCTTTGAGAGAGCAATGGAACTAGATTTGAGGAACTTGAAGAGACAAAATCCAAAACATGGTTACATTAACCACAACATATCAACGGAAGAAAGAACTGAATTACAGTTCCTTAGGGAGGCCCCTGTCCGCTTAATGAAGCCGGACAAGGGGGGTGGCATTACCATCATGACTAGTGAAGACTACAGTGCAAGAATGTACCAAATTCTTAATGGTGAAGCTTATTCGAAATCATCCATCAGTGAGATGAATACAGCACATAACAGAATTAAAAGCTTCATAGAAGAGTTATACATTGAAGCACGTATTGATAGAGAAACATATAGTTACATGCAACAAATCACACCTAGAACACCTTTATTGTTTGGAATCCCCAAAATCCATAAGAACATTAATGATCCACCAATGAGACCCTTGGTGAACGGGAGAAACAGCATCACATATACCTGTGCCAAGGTTTTGGATAGTATTTTACAGAAATATGTGGTAATGGAAAAGCAAATCACTAAAGACTCCTGGTCTTTTTTAAGTTCTATTAACTCTTTGGGGTTCCACCCTAATTGCTTCTTTGTAACTATCGACGTGAAAGACCTTTACTCTTCTATTCCCCACAATATAGCAGTAGATTGGGTACCAGCTATGTTAAGGTCACTGGGAGCAACTAGTGAAGAAAGTCAATTGGTAGGAGAGTTAATTGATGTGGTCCTGTCATACAATTTTATCAAATTTGAGAAGGAATTATACCATCAAAAAATTGGGATAGCCATGGGTTCCCCATGTGGGGGGAGCATAGCTAATTTAGTCATGGCATCTTGGGAGAGATCCTATTTACTAAATGAAGGAGACCACAATTCAAAGCTCCTCTTCTACACTCGATTCCTAGATGATATGTTTGTGATGTTTGATGGAACAAACACTGAGATCGAAGAGTTCATTAGGTACCTCAATAATTCTACGGACTTCCTTTCCTTCACATTTCACTTCAATAAGGATAGAATAGACTATTTAGATGTCGACCTTAGGAAAGATTATAATAAGAAAACCTGGGTATCTAAGATACATCGGAAGGCGACATACTCTAATTCCTTCCTCCATTTTTCTAGCTGCCACCCTAAACATCAAAAGAAATCAGTTGTAAAAGGTCAGTTAGTAAGGGCAGCTAGAATGATAACGTATGATGAGGAATTTGTTAGTGAATGTGAAACCCTATTTCAGTTCTTTTCGAGGAGGGGTTACCCTCATGACTTCCTCACTGAGATTTTCGAGGAAGTTAAAACAAAAAGAACCTTGAAGGTATATGTACCACTGTTAAATGAGAGGTGCTCGACCCAGAGTGTTACAGTGGTTAATGAAGGGAGAGAAAGGAATGAGGTGAACTACATGGCTAGTTTTACTTGCACATTCAACCTAGATTCCAACGCTATCTTTAATATCATTCTAAAAAATTGGGACTTCCTGGCTAATGATGATGAATTGAGACATAAACTCCCAACTAAACCAAAGATAGTATACAAAAGGGGCAGCAACTTGAAAGAACTCCTCGAGAGTAGTAAACAGGGATTTTCAACTAGGAAAGGTATGACTAAATGTAACATGTGCAAGTACTGTAAGTTTATTGATGAAGGCTGTAATTTTGAAATAGGTGAGTGGAAGTTTAAAACAAACTATAAACTCAATTGCAACAGTAAACAGGTAGTGTACTTAGCCAAGTGTTGTCACTGCCCGGTCTTCTATATAGGGAAGACGGACAGAAGGTTAAACGAGAGGATCTACGAACACCTATACAGCATTAGGTGTAATAAACTGTCCAACGCTTTGGCAAGGCACGTTAACGAACATCCAGGACACGAGTTTAAATTCAGGGCCATTGACCAACAGGTCAGTGATGGAAGGGGTGGTCATGACTCACTTAAACTCGAAAGGAAAGAGCTCCTTTGGCAATTGAGGGTCAATTCTAACCAGAGACCTGGCATAAATGAAATGTGCTCAATTCAGTGTATACTGAGGTTAAAGAACTTGGAGAGGTAGTAAACTCACCCCTCACCCCTTGTCAAGCCTATTAATAGGTGGATGCTTTATATACATTTAGGCACTTACAAGACTAAATATCAGCACACATTACAACTTGTACATTTTGTATTGGATGCATAATTACGTGCAAACTAAGTAGGAAGTAGACCTATTTGCAGCAAGACACATTAATTCTTCTTTTTAAGTTTATTTTTATTTTCATTTTTAGTTGCATGGTACTTCCTATTACTATTATTGTGTGTTTTAACTTCTTAAAGTTGTTTCAAAAAAAACACTGTAATTTTTAGAACTTTCTAAAGTTGCTTAACCTCCAAACAGTAGAGATTTGTTGAAAAGGGGGATGGTTTTGTACATAGGGGATGACTTGTATTAATTTTGCACATTAATATTGAAAAAGTAACAAACACAGTTTACACCTTTACATCAGTGTTGTTACTTATACTGTGATGGATTCTAACTTCTAAATATTTTATTGTTATTATATAGAATCAAGCATGTTTTGTATTGACTAGCCCTGGTGGTTGTTTTAGTCTTTACATACTGTTTTTATAGGCTGCAGTTTACTATGCTTGTTTTAATTAGTGAAACAGACCTTTTAAATGTTCTAATTAGTGTTAATTGATTGATGTATTAAAGGCAGCCTTTTGGAAGGCTCCACTGTTTTGCATTCTGAAGAAGTTGAGTATTCACTTGTTGAAAAGTGCATGATACTGAACGCACTTCAAGTCTATCAGTAAATAAAAGGAAAAATATTCCAGCATCTTGTGGAGAGCGTCTTGAATCCAACTAGTGAGTTTTTATTAACAGTGTAGACAGATTGAGCACTGACTGACCTGCTGCACACATGAACAGTCATTTTATAACGAGTACACAGGCTCACATTTATGGAACTAGATCTCCTGCTCAATATACCACAGTTGTCATAGAAACTGAATAATGCAGGCCTGGGCAAAGAATGTACTTCTCTGTATGAAAGCCTTCAGGAAATTGATTTATTTTTGCTTTTTATGGCACTTTTCTATCACATTTCTCTAGACTACCTGAGTGACATTTCACTTTCTATGAATGCTTATGTAGGCACATTGCTACTGTTTTTCTATGAATTGTGCTGTTTTTAGAAGAGGGTGGATTATGTCACCAGTCAGTATTAGTTGTTGCATGGTAGCTCTGTGTAGTCCAAAATATTTCTATCTTGTTCTGCAGAACATATTTTATCACTGTGATATATGTAGATGACAAACATTGCTGAAAGAGTATTTCTGTTATTTTATTCTTTTAATTTTGTTTTCCATGATACAACACTGGTCCAAATGGACAATTTTCAGGCCAGCGAAGTGGTTTCAGCCAGAGTTAACAGTCTTTACAGTACAAAAATAACAGTAGTGACAAGCACCTGAAAATATAAATTAAAACTAACAGATAAGCAAAAAGATATGCTGAATCAAAAGGCACACATAATATAGCAACAACCCACGCCTGGATGTGGGTAATACTGGATTTACCCACGGTTGGTGTGGTTTGGTCACGAGGGCAAAGCCCGACTGGCCAAACAAAGCCAACTGTGGGTAAATCCAGCATTACCCACACCCAGAAGTGGGTTATTGCTATTATACAATGACATTATTTAAGAAAAAAAATAATTACTTTTCTTAAATAATGGCATTGTATAATTCTTCCTTGCTGCCCTTCCACAGCTGTCTGGTATTCTGCGGCAGTTCTGATGTACTGCGCATGCATATGCCTATGCAGTACATCAGAGCTGTGGGCAAAAGCAATGGAGAAAGCAAGATCTCCATTTCTTTTTACAAACTGTTTCGCTATGTTAAATGGGTTTAACATAGCGAGACAGCTTTAAAAAAAGCAACAGAGAATCTCCGTTGCTTTTTTTAAAGCTGCCTCGCTATGTTAAACCCATTTAACATAGCGAGACAGTTTTGAAAAAAGCAACGGAGAAAGCAAGATCTCTGTTGCTTTTTACAAACTGTCTCGCTATGTTAAATGAGTTTAACATAGCGAGACAGTGTGAAGCAACGGAGATCTTGCGTCTCCGTTGCTATAAAAAAAGAGTTATAGTAATGGAAAAAGTCCAGGTGACCGGACCTTTTTCCATTACTATAACTCTGATTTACAACATGCATGCTGACCAATCAGTGTGCACGTTTTTGAATACTAATGGGGGGTCATTGTATAATGGTCCATTTAGGCTTAATACAAACCCCCTTGCTTTCATTCCAGGATAGCATGTGCACAATGTAAGTTTACAAAAGGTACTGAAATTAGTTGGGGGAATCATAGGAATCATAGGAAATACACGAGTACTGTGTCATTTGACTATTACACCTTGCCATTTCCCACTCTAGACTGTAACTCCCATCTCAAGGACAACTAGGGCAATCATGTCCAGGGTGAAGTTATGAATACCTATCTAATTATCCAGACAGTGGAAGTCTATTCCAGAGGTGGGGGAAGACAGTGACTAACAAATCTATCTCTCCACCTTGTTTTATTGATCTGCTGAAGCAGATTTGTATCAATTTTTCTGTTATTTATGGAGCTTTTTGATTTGCAAAGATACAAGAGCTCCAGGACTACTATGTCCCTGATTGCTCAAAAAGCAAAGCATAGATCTCTGCTGAGGAGCCTATAAGACACTGAAAAGACAGAAAGTGCTTGTACTCTTTTCTGACAGCTTAGGAATTGTAAGCCTGCGATCTTTTTCAGTAAGAACTTCTGAGGTCTTTCATAGGTTCATAGGTAGGTACTAAGCTATCAGCTCGGGGACCTATATAAGCCTACCCAAAAAGGTTCCCCTGAGTTTCACCACACAAGAAAATTATTTTCCTGTACCCCTGTCAAGCATTGATGCAGAAGTGATCCCCAGGGGGAATTTTCTATTTCCCATCCAGTCATCAAGATTTTTCTTAAAGAGGGCCAATGAGGAGCTTTACTTGACATAAATGGGTAGTTTGTTCCAGAGTATGGAAAGTCTCTGGGACAGGAATCTATCCCTCCAGCATGTTCTGTTTATTGTGGTGACAAGGTTTAGGTCCCTGGAGCATGTGGTTCAGAGAGATTGGGATTTCTTTAAGTGTAGCATGTCCAGCAGCTCTGGGTTTGACATAGCTTTGTATGTTAGGAAGAGATCGCCTCTGAGTAGGCGATATGCGATGGAGTAGAGCTGTAGTTTTTTGAGACTGTCTGCGTATGGCATCTGCTTGAGGCCGGTAATCCTTGTAGTGAGGTATTTCTGTGGCCTTTCCAAGTGTTGTAGGTGTCTTGTGAGATACATGCCAAACGGGGCATTGTACTCTGTGAAGATTGGGTGAAGACAGATGAAGGCTGCCAGCCTAGCCAGATAGAATTTTATATATAATTCTGTCATTTGTAAATATTAATGTAAGCCACAGGCTTGTTGTCTTAAATAAAAAAAATAGAGTTACATGTGGAACTGCTGTAAGGAAGCTAAGTCGAGCATTTTATGACTGCCTTTGATCTTTAAAGTTGGCTCCGGCCTGACTAGGTTTAACCAAGAGTTAAATTGCTAGATTTAAACATACAAATGTATTTTTATTGCTCTGCTTCCTGACCAGCTGCAAGATAACAAAAGGAGATGTTAAGAATGTACATGTAGTTTCTGTTAGCCTGGGAACCCAGGGAAGTGTGAAGAATGATGTAATGGGAAACAGGAATGTGATTTTAAAAACAGAGAGAATCAGAGGGCATTAAGCATTTTTGTCTTGACCATCCAACTCATCAGCACTCTGCCTGTGTTCTATATGTAAGTTACCTTAGACTTGTGTTTTCTCTTAGGAATAGCTAGAAACTAGAGAGAATAGACTAAGTGTTTTTCTGTAATGTCAGAACTGTACTTCTGAATTATAAGTATTTATCTGTGATCTCTGAACTCTTGGCTAGCATTGTGTAGTAAGAAGTATTGTCTTGTGTTTTTATTGTTTATTATTAAATATTTTAAAGCCTTTCAACTGTGGCTGTTTTGTGTAGAGATATGTTAAGCTCTAGGAGTACATTGCATGTATTTAGTGATCCTGTACCAAGTCACTCTAATAAGCCTTGACTGTTTAGTTATACTACCAATTGGATAATAATATTGTACAGTAATAATTGGACACCCTTTTAAGAGTCTTTGAGTAGCTGATAAATATTAGCTGGGTGGTGGCAGTGATTTCTACCGTATAGTCTGGGTAAAGGGGGCACAGCTGGATAACCTGTGCCAGCCTTCTCCAGAAGTGTCTGTGTGGTTATATAAACTCTCATCTTAAAGTGTGTGTGTGTCAGCTACTTGGGCAGGGACATGAAGCACTGGTTGGACAGAGAGGGTGCTGGAGATTTTAGCTCGCCCAACTGGTTGAGATCTGGACCCTATAGCTGTGCCAGTGGGGAGTCTTATTGTGGACCTGGAGAGCAAGGGAGCGACCAGCCATGGTCTGACTGTGATCTCTGTGTGCTCTTAAGGGAAACTGCTCTTTACTGTGTGTTTTTGTTATCTTTCCTCCTATACGAGACTCCCCTCACTGGTGTTAGTGGTGAGGATTGGGGCTTCTTGATTGCTGGGTCAGGGCATGGACATCACATACTCTATAATGGGTGTGATGAGGGATGAGTAGAGAGGACCAATGACCTCCTTTTTTTAGAGGAGAACCCTTTTGTGATGAAGTGCGCCATGTAGAAGGATTTCCTGACTACTGTGGCAATGTGGTTATCAAAGGAGAGACTACTGTCCACCTGTGTCCCGAGGTCTCTTATCACACTTTCAGTGTTTAGTGAGCTACCGCCTATGTGGTAGTTCATGGGTACCGAGTTTTTCCCAAAGGGGATGACAATACACTTCTTGACATTGAGCTTGAGGCCATGACTTTGTCACCAAGCATCTGTCTCTTTGAGTCCCTTTTGTAGAATATCTACATCATTAGGTGATTCTGTTATGGCTCCCAGTTTGCAGTCATCTGTGAACTTTGTTAGCCAAAGACCTTCTGTGTTGGCCAAACATACTGTTTGATATGTCTGGTGAGGTATATCCCATGGAGGTGTTGCATTCTATAATTGGTTGATTCACCACTGAATACAAAGGGAAATAATCTGTTTAGCTATGGATGATATTCCCTTGGTGATCAGTTACTGAAATAAAAGGATTTCCCAGGCAACTGTTGCTATATGATGGTCAAATGAAAGGGAATTATCAACCCAGGTTCCATGGTCTCTAACTACATTTTCATTTTGAAGTGGGTATTGTCAATGCTATATGCTGTGGGGATGATTTGTCTGGCAAATGCAACAATGTTGCATTTTTTAACATTTAAATTAAGATAATTTTCAATACACCTGGTATTTATAAATGCAAGTTTCTGCTAGAGGGCTTCTGTGTTAGACAAAGACTTGACAATGACCCTTTGGCTGCTGTCATCCACAATTATGGTTAGCCTTAGGTCTTGGCTTTTAGTCTGTAGCTGAGAAAAGCAAATATTAAACAAAAATAGGAGAAAAAAAAGATGAGAGGGAGAGAGTGAATGGAGTAGCAGAGGGAAGAAAAAACAAAGAGAATTATAAGTGAAGTACTAATGAAATGTGAGAGGAGAGAATGGTGGAAGAGAGACAACAGAATAACAAAAGAAAGACGGGAGGAAGGAAGGCATAGCAGATCACTGGCACTTGTGTTTTAAAAATGCTATTATAGTTACACTGTGGCAAGAGTATAAAAGGCACATGATTAGACACGGCCAGCCCGTGGCAAGTTGCTCACTCAGATATATACAGTTACAGTATTCATTCTGAAAAAGATCCTTTGCTTCATTGTAGTATCTGGGGCAACTCAGCATCCCGGTGGCATGAACAACTTATATTTGATACATTGTCTACAAGGTGACCAGGACTGCTATGCGGACATAATCACCTAGAATTTTCAATATATGAATTATAGGATGTATTCACCCACAAACTGGAATGTGAGAGCTCTGCAATGCTGATATTATGATTGTAGTCTTATAAATACTCTGTTAGGTAGTCCTTGCAAAGATTGTCTTAAGCTCCTGAGCACAGATGTTTTTAATTCTTTTGAGTAAGTGGCTGCAGCCAGACCAGCCATTAACGTAAGGACATTCTGGACGCCTGTCTGTAAAGAAAAAGAAAATGCAGAGATGGTGACCAGTAGATATCTACATCTTTTTCTGCATCACTACCTGCTTTGTTTCTATAGTGTGTGCCACTGCTGGTACACCCCTACTATATCTCACACACTGAATGGCCTCACATCTATGCTCTCATAATGCTTCCTAGTACATCTTTGATTTTTGAAAAGTATAAGATGGTAATGCAACAGTAAAAATGTTTATTGCCCATTCAGCTCGTATGCATTATCTTTGTCCCATATGCTTATTATCTATGCTTGCTTTCTGTTACCATCCTCTCCACACTTTCTTATTGTCTTATCATGTTTCATTGAACCCAAGTGTTTAGAGCTTTTATTACTGAGACAGGAATGGGTCCTGTTCCAAAGTCAAGACATTCTTTAAGATCATTAGTCACTGTTGCTTCAGTCTTCATGTTTCCAAGATTTTGTTATCCGTTTCCAGAATTTTCTCTTTTATACTTTTTTTTTTATTGGGGGTTACCTCTATCTGGAGGTGCTTGTTTCACATTGCTTTAGTTTCTGCTCGTCTCCTAATATTGTACAACTTTACATCTCTCAGTACACAGGGAATTATTCATATAAATTGTAGATTTTTCTGTAAGTAATGCTACAGTTATCCTTTTTAAACTATAACATCTTGCTTCAGCTTTCTTTACTTTTGGACCAGACGATTCCCCTTGAGCATTAATTCTTCATTTTCTGAAATTCTTTGTCATTCATGGGTTCATGTTTAAAGTGCTTCTCAGCCTTTCACATATTAGAATGTCTGCACATTCTCTAATTCAACAATTAAGATACTGTAATTGTATTGTAGCCAGTGTGCTACCCAGAACCTACTATATCTATCCTTCCCATATAAATTCCACACATCATGGATCTGCCTCCTGTCTGTAGCTCTTCTGTTGTCAGCCCACTTGCATTCAGCACTTTGAGGAAGCAGGAATTGCATCATGCTCACTGACAAACCCTTATTATTATCGGACACACTGTCCACTAGTGAGAGGTGTAGATATACATCAAAACTGGATGTAAACCTCTCATGTCCCCATGCTGCAAGTGCTCACTACATAACTACACTACCACATCACATCTGTAACATCGAATCTACATATGCAGAGGTGCTACAAAACTTCCAAAGCCTTGGAGGCTTCCTAGAAAACATACTAACATACCTGGATCTCAGCAGCAAAGTTACACCTTACCAACCAAATACATTACTAATGCCATCACAAGCACTGGTCACATAGGCGGTATGCAGAAGTCCCTAAGGCAGGAAGAACACTGCCACTCATAAGAGCCATCCTTACTGTAGATGGTACAATAAGTAAGCATACATTTTCACACCATTCCACAGTCTGAGCCAAGAGTATGGTCACCTGTCAGGTGGGACAATTTGTAACATCACCAAGCCTCTTAGAGCCTCTCTCTTCAATTGTGCGAAAGAACTGATTTTTGCACATGTGGTAATTAATTACATTTGATGCTCCGTACTGGATGATATGAAGAAAGGCATGTCTGCCCTCTTTATGTATGTCCCTGAAGCTGGTTAGCAACCAGTCGTGATCAGTATCCTGCCATCACTGTGTATGGTGCCACAGTACAAACAACAACAGCAGAATCTGTTTCAGTAGTTACCTGAGTAACTGGTGTCATTCTGAAGAGGTCAAATGTCTGTCTGTCTATTTGGAAAGAGAGATTGTAAACATCCTACCTGTTTCACTAGGGATGGCCTGCACTTCTTTCACAGGACTTCTGCATAGTTGTCTGTTGCCCAATACTGCCTTTGTAGGTACAATCAGTCTCATACACCTACCAACCTAGCAGTTTTAGATTAGGCCTTTATTAACATGGCACTGGTCAACTCGTAAACAAAACATTTGCTATCCTTGAGACCTATCTAGCTCCTAAAAATACAGACGTGTATACCTGTAGTAATGTAGTTCCAGTGTAGTAAGTACACTTCTCTAGCTGGTTATAATGCCTACCACTTAGACACTTTACTGAAGGTGGCTGTGTCTCAGGTAGGTGTTTTACCTGTTTTTATTCAAAAACCCTTTTCCTCATGTCAATCCAGAAAGACAGCAACATAAAGCTCTTTCACATCCTGGTAATTACAAGCAAGACCACCTTCTATATCATGGCCAAATACATAACCTACTCCATGATACATGTAGCCCATGAAACCTACCTCAACAAATTAGAATCTCAAACTATCAAACCTAATATGACCATCCTGAGCAGTTTTAACTATCCATCCATAAACTGGCTAACATCTACCACAAACAGCAAATATGCATAATGGTTCCTGAACATCATTAACACCATCTATCTCAATCAATTAATGCACTCCTTCCCTACTAGTGGGTGGAACCTACTAGATTTGATTGTTATGAAAATGTCATCATTATGCACCACATCTGTACTTATTTCTTCTTTGGGCAAACCTGACCACCCATACTAGTATTTTTCATAAAATCCCAACATATATCCAAGCATATGGTCCCTCTAGAAAAAAAAAAAAACATTTTTTTACCAAAAAATCCATGGTATGAACTGCCATAATTTATAAATAGCATAAAAGCTCTGTATCTGTATTGTGTTTCCTATTAACATCTATGTGCCAATTTGTGTCTGCCTTAAAAGGCTGTAAATGACTGTGTTCTATTTGATCTCCTGAATAGTTTTAAAACTGGGAACACCCCAAATCCCCACTCTAGGGGACTAAAACTAAATCATAACTTAAGTAGGACCTGTTGTTGGGATAGATATGTTTCCCAAAAGATACCTTACCTTTGGAGGAAGTTCCTACTATACAACAAATAGCTCCTTCACTAATACCTTTTCCAGAGGATACCCCAGCTTTGTAATAATCCTGCACTCCACAACAAACAATGTAGCTGCCTCACTCTCGTTAAATCTTTCTCAGACAAATGGAAAGGTAACCACAAATTCTCCCTTTGTCCAATCCCTCAGTGCCTTATGGGCAGGGGAAGTAGGTACTTCAACAGCCAGACTCCTATTGGTCATGCAGATCGATTGCCTAGTATATATATCTATGAACGTTTGCCATTAGGAACTCATGGAACCTTTGTGGAAGGGACATTATTAAGCTATACCGTCAACCTGTCTGGTAGTAAGCTATCTTGGAATACTGATCACACAATACTTAAACCAGAATACCACATTTATCTAATATCCAGCCTATTCAACATTAATTACATTATAATATAATACAGGCAAGCAGCACATGCTCCATCATTATTAAAAATCATGTATAAACTCAACCCCAAATGTAAGGGCTCTTCCATAGCCTGATTTCTAATTGGACAATAATAATGGAGGGGATATACATCCCAATCCCAGATCTAGTCATCTAAGCCTGGACCCCACCAAACCAGCCCCCACAAGTCCCGAAACAGCAACAGGCTATGTCTCCAACTCAAAATACTACACAGTAACCTAAGAAGTATACATAACAAAATCACAGAAGTGCATGCCTGCATATCCCACTACTACACTGATCTCATCATAGTAACAGAAACCTGGTTAATTCCAGTTACTAAACATGCAGAAATACTCTAAACAGATTATAATATACTCTAACTAAATAGAACCAAAACAAAAGTAGGTGGGGTTGCAGTTTTCTGCAGAAATGTTTTAGATATCTTCACTTAGCATGATACTTTACCTACCTTTAACAATGTTGAACTTCTCATCTCACTCCTCAAACAAAATTTGATTTTTTTTTTAACATTTGTTGACCGGGAAGGTCTGACTAAGCCTATTTTCAGTGGAGGCCCAAGGAGAAATGCTTTACAAATCTCTAGCTATCATAGGTCTATACATACCACCTGGTAACAATATTCCTATCCTGGAAGAGATCCATTCCTAGAGCTCAGCAAGCATAATACTGGAAGTCATCTTGCTAGGAGACATTATCACAGACTGTCAAAAAATAGCCCTGAAAATCCCCCCAAAAATCAATTCAGCTATATGGCTTCTCTAAAATGATCAAATACCCTCCAACTAGAATTAACAAGGCTACATCTAAAGAGTCCATCCTGGACTGGATTCTAACATCCACCCAAAAACAATGTTGCCACAAGTGGCACCCTAACTGATAACCTAAATGATCACCAGCTAAGCTACATAATCAGACACTGCAAACAGCCCACAAGGTTAATCACAGTAACACATTCAGAAACCTCAGCAACGTCAGTAAAGAAACTTTTACTCACTGCTTGTTTCAGATCTGCTCTGCTGCACTTAAAATTATTCCCCTTGATGGATCAGTAGACACACTTGACACAATATTTCTACATATTCTGTCAGCAAACAACACAGTCATCCAACCAGTTGATCATACAAAACTCCCCAGTGACTATCGACAACAAACCCAGATTTGACCAACATATAGCCATCACAATTAAGAAAGTTCATGTTAAACTTGGCTCACTGTACAGAAGCAAGCCATTCCTCACTGACAAAACCAGACTAGCCATATCCAGAACCTTCCTCCTCTCTACACCCCTTTATGCTTTCCTCCTCTTTACCAACTTAAAAAATCAGACAACCAAACTGGAAACTTGCTACAACAATATAGCCTGCTTCGCAACCAACCTTCCCCACCAAACCCACCATTGTATTGCTCTACATAAATTAAATTGGCTCAAGCTAACTAACCTTCTCCATCTCTACCAACTTAAATTCACACACAATATCATCTTCCATCCTGACAATTGTCCATCCCTAAAGGAACTTCTCCCCTACTCATGCCCACGAAGTCTAAAATTTGCAGACAGAAACTTGCTCACAGTAAACAAAGCTAACAATACTCAAAGCGAAGCCCTAATTCTCAAATCAAATAGCCAAATTATGGAACTTCGACCCCACACCCTCCAAAACACACCTGAATCTAGAAATTTCAAACAACTACTATTTGAACATCTATCCAAGAACTGGCATTGCTCCAGCGCCAAACCTGACTGACAAGATATCTATAACTCTCTCACCATAACTCCTTACCTCATTTTCTCCCTCTCCTTGGTGTTACTACTGCTAAAAAAAAAAAATAATATAAAGGAAATGTTATTTGTTCATAACTATTGTTAAATATGTACACAGTACTAATTTTATTATTCTCACAATGATCTTTACTGAAATGCTTATGTGATTTTCTTTTTTGAACTTGTGTCAGCTAGAAAACAGTATTCAATACATCTTTGTATAAACTAACTGGATGATGTGTATTCTGCATCTTACTGTATGTATACTATTGTACTATCTAATTATTGTATTTTGCTTATATTTCTGTGGAGCTTTTCTCCCCGGGCCTCCACTGGAAATGGGTTTCTGGCCCAGTCAGACTTTCCCAGGTAAACAAATGTAAATAAATAAATAAATATAACACCTGTTCTGTTCTCCCTCTGTTGTACTAAACCCTCCCTTTATCACTACTACTTCCCTCTGTCACTACTACTTCCTGCACATTCTTGCTTTCCCAGTATCCCTTGTGCCATTTAAAATCCCTTCTCAGGTTTGGCACCTTTCCCTTTACCTACACTCTCTCCTACTGTCCACAAGACGGCAGGATTCCCTACTAGATGACAAGGAAGTACCGAAGCCTGAATTAACTGTGAAAGTATATGTTTGCAAACAGGTCATTGTATTTTAGAGTAACCTCCTGCACTAGAATTGTAATAGATGCATAGAGAACCTGTAGACTGCTTAATACAGCTATCAGAACTGAATATAGGTACTTATGCATATGTGTCTGTTAACAAGTCATTGAATTTTAGAGTAAATGCGTGCACTAGAATTGTAATAGATGCATAGCAAACCTGTAAACTGCTAAATATATCTACCAAAACTGATTATAGGTACTTATGTGTATGCGTATGCATTTTCCACTAACTTGTGGCATAGTAGTGCATATGTGACCACTAGAACTGTTACATCAACACAGGATATCTGTATAACTGCTATATATAATAGCCTGCCCTTACTGTATGTACCATTGTGCTTAACACTGTCGTTATTATGACTGTTTGGAGTCTGAAATTTCCATAAGTAGCTAGCTGCCTGCTTCTGCTTGGTCTACGCAGTCTAACGATAATTATTACCTGCCCTGGTTCAGCGACTCATTTGCTAGACAAGCGGTTACGCAAATGGCACTGTACTGTTAATCATTACTGATAGCTTAGGTTCTGGGCTCATCTACTGGATGTCTGTGTAATGTAAATCAGTATATTTTGGGGCTCATTTACTGGAGATCTGTTTATTATAAATCAGGATTTTTTGTAAGCCCATTACTGTTAGCCCCGGTTCAGTGACATATTTGCTGGATGTGCAGGGCGTAATAGAATGGTTGGGTCTATATTATATAATCAAAGTTTTATAACTTGGAATACCATATGGTCAATCCCATATGGTCGAAGTTATAAAACTTCAAATAGATAAAAAAAAAAAAAAAAACGCAAACACGAAACTAAGGGTTATAAGCCCCTAAGGGTTATAAGCCCCCCTGCCCCCCACACCTCCCGCTCTTTAAATATACCAGCTCCGAGACTGCACTATAATGTGGGAAAGGGAAGATTTCCCTTTACTGCACTGTAGTGTGATCTTGGAGTTTGTATATTTAAAGAGCGGGGACTTACTTTTTTTTTTTTTTTTTTTTTTTTTTTTTTGTATATGTTCGAAGTTTTATAACTTCAGCCATATGGTATTCGAAGTTATAAAACTTTTAGTTATGTACTTACCATAACGATAGATGTATGTGATCCATCTCACCTACATTCGTAACTGATGGGCTCGGAGCCGAGAAACGTCTCCGACTCGGCCGATACACTAGCACGAAGTCTCTGATTGGCTGGACCAACCCCTCTATCCCAGGATGCACCACACCCAAGCCCCCAGATCTTGTTTGCCCCACACAAACTATCCCTCACATGCACTCAACTCACGGAGATACGTGATCCAGAGAGAAGAAATAAGACCTTCAGTGGAAACCCCAAAAGTGTTTCCTCCAAATCCTTCAGGTAGGGGGCAGGAGGGGGGGGTATATACGAATGTAGGCAAGATGGATCGCATTCATCTATCGTTATGGTAAGTACATAACTAAAAGATGTAGTGCGATCCAATCTTGCCTATGTTCGTAACTGATGGGACGGCTTCCCTAGCACCTAGACCCTGGGAGGCTCACTGGAAAAAACACTCCCTTGCACTGTGGAATCAAAAGACGCCCGACCTCTGGATGCCAAGTCTAATTTGTAATGAGAAACAAAGGTGTGTGGAGAAGACCAAGTGGCAGCAGCACAAATTTCATCCACAGACAGTCTGGAGTGGAAAGCTGTTGAAGTTGCCATGGCTCTAGTAGAATGAGCTCTAACTGGGAATGGAAGGGACCTTCCTGTCGATGAATAAATGAAGGACACACAATCCCTGATCCATCTGGTGATCGTGGCCTTAGTGACTGGTTTGCCAATTTTGTTATCTGCAAAGGCAACAAAAAGTTGATCTGATTTTCTGTCCTGCTGCGTCCTATCCGGATAGAAACGTAATTGTCTATGCACATCCAACTGGTGAAATCTGTATTCTGCATCATTGGAAAAATCAGGAAAGAAGACTGGAAGCTCAATAGATTGTTGAAGGTAAAGAGCAGAAGAAACCTTAGGGAGAAAGGATGGATTTAATCTCAGGGATACTCTGTCCTTATGGAAAATGAGATAAGGAGGCTTGGCAGAAAGGGCTTGAAGTTCTGAAACCCTTCTGGCCGAAGTAATAGCTACCAAAAATGCGGTCTTCCATGACAAGAATTTTTTCTCACAAGTTGTTGCTGGTTCGAATGGAGGGGAAGTCAAGGCACCAAGGACCACATTCAAATCCCATGGCAAAACTGGATGTGATATAGGGGGACGAAGCAACCACGCTCCTTTAAGAAAAGCCTTACACAATTTGTGACTCATGAGTGAAGGATCAAAGGCAACATGATAATTGGAAATTGCTGCTAATTGTACCTTCAGCGTAGAAACGGTGGAACCTTGGCTAAAAAGAGAAGCCAAAAAATCCAGAACCGCAGAAACAGGGGCTGTCAGGGGATCAAGGTTATGCCGCTGGGCCCAAAGAGCAAATCTCTTCCATTTGCTAAAATAAATACCTTTGGTAGAAGGCTTACGCGAAGAGGACAATATTCGAACCACCTCAGGCGAAAAGGCATGTTGCCTGACTAAGGGTGGAAGCAGAGCAGCCAAGCCGCCAGTTTGAGAGTCCGTAAAGATGGATGGGCCTGCCCCGACTGATGAGTCAGGAGGTCCAGAATCAGATTCAGGATCCAGGGGCTGTCCACCGCATACTTCCGCAGGAATGGAAACCACACTTGACGGGGCCAGAATGGGGCTATCAAGATTATGGTGCTTCCCAGACGGATCGCCTTCTGGATCAGTCTGGGCAGTAGAGGAAGTGGAGGGAAGGCCTAGAGTAGACCAGAGGGCCATTTGTGAACCAGCGCATCCCTGGGTTCTTCCCCTTGAGCAGGGATCAAGAAGAAGTAGTTGTCGCACTTCACATTCAGCGGACTGGCGAATAGGTCGCAGCAAGGCAACCCCCACCAGGCGAAGATCCAATCTGCCACTTGATCATTCAGGGACCATTCATGGGGCATCAGGATGTCCCTGCTCAGCCTGTCTGCTATAACATTGGATTTCCCGGGAATGTGAGTTGCCACTAGAAACCTCTGGGAAGCAATTGCCCAATCCCACACTATCATGGCTTCTCTGCAAAGGGGGTAAGACCTGATTCCTCCCTGTTTGTTGAGGTACCAAACCACTGACATATTGTCTGAAAGAATCACAATCGTCCCCAGTGGGAGAGAGCTGTGTAGTGCCTGCAACGCTAGAAGCACCGCTCTCATTTCCAGGACATTGATATGTAGGCGAGTCTCGTGATCTTGCCAAGTGCCTTGGACAGTCCTGCCCAGATAATGCCCCCCCCACCCTATCTGGGAGGCATCCGTGGTCACCATGGCAATGGGAGATGAAGGATAGAAGGATTTGCCCAGGTTCAGGTTGGAGGAGAGAAGCCACCAGTGAAGATCCCGCCGACACGAGTCCGTGATAATTATCAGGTGGGACAACGGAAGCTCCTGGAAGGACCATTGGCTCGATAGGAGCCACTGTAGAATCCACATGTGCAGTCTTGCTAGCAGAACTAATAGAATAGAGGCTGCCATTGATCCTAAGAGTTGAAGGACTAACCTGGCCGGAGCTTTCCGACGGGGCAATAGGTCCTTGACTTGGTTCTGTAAAACCCTTATCCTTTCTGTTGGGAGGTAGGCTCACATTTCTATAGAGTCTAGCTCTGCACCTATAAAGGCAACACGCTGTGATGGCAGCAATACAGACTTTTCCCAGTTGAATGTTATGCCTAGCAATTGACCCAATTCGATGGTAGTAGTCACAGCATGAGTGAGTAGATACTTGGTGGGAGCAGTGAGGAGCCAGTCGTCTAGATACGGAAACACCTGGAATCCAAGATGCCTCAGGTGAGCCGTTACCACTTCCAGGCACTTGGTAAACACCCTGGGGGCTGTGGTGAGACCAAAGGGCAGGGCTCAAAACTGGTAGTGACGGTTTCCCAGGCGGAAGCGTAAGTGAGCCCTGGATGCCTTGTCTATCTTGATGTGATAATAGGTGTCCTTGAGATCGATGGAGCACATCCAAACTCCTTCTTCCAGCAATGGAAAAATGGATTGTAGCGTGACCATCCGGAACTTGGACTTCTTTATGAAGCAGTTGAGATGGCTGAGATCCAGGATAGGTCTCAAGTCCTCTGTTCTTTTTGGCACCAAAAATAATCTTGAGTAAGTTCCTAATCCGGCCTGGCCTTCGGGAACTGGCTGGATGACTCCTTTTTCCAGCAGCTTTACCACTTCTGTAGCTGCAAGAACCCTTTGACTGGGTGGAACTTCCGGGATTTTCCTGGAGGGGGGGTGAATAAACGGGATGGTGTAACCTCCGACGATGATCTGGAGCACCCACTGATCCTGAGTGATGGACTCCCAGGCTTTCAGATGCTCCAAAAATCGACCCCCGACTGGCTCCGGAGACGCACAGTCGGGCCTTCCTTCAGGGACGTTGGAAGGATGAACCGCGAAAGGATTCGCAGTCTCCTGTGTTGCGGGGGCCTCCGCCGCCTCTAGGGCGACATCTTCCAGCATAACACCCCCCTCTCCTGCCTCTGGAGGGGGGTTCACCTTGATGAGCCGGGAAAGACCTTTGCAATTTCTTGAACCACATCTTTCCTCCCCCCTGAGCCTTGGGATAAGGTCTCATGGGGAGTGAAAAATGGGCCCCGACGGCAGACAAGGTCTTGCCCTCCTGCTCGCATCTAGTGAGGGTGTCCTTCACCTTGGGTCCAAAGAGGGAGGACCCATCAAAGGGAGCATCTGTGAATGAAGACTTGAACGCCTCCGCAAAGTGACACAAGCACATCCAAGCCTGCCTCCTTAGGGCTACGCCCGAACTCGCTGCTCTACCCGCCCCCTCAGCCGCATATGAAATGAGCCTCATGGATGAGTTAATGATGGATGACAGGGTCGATAGCTGGGCATTGACAGACTGAGCCAACGCCTCAGGCACATTACCCGACAGGGTATCTCCCAACTCCTTCACGAGATCCCTTTGTAGTCTTGTGAAATGGCACAAATAATTCAGTGACCACAGGGTAAAGGTCACTGAAGATAGGGTATGCTTCCCGTACCTATCCATGCTCCTAGATTCCTTGTTAGGCGGATGGATAGACGTCGAAGCCTCTGCCACATCCTGTTGAGTGGCAGATGCCACCACCATAGCATCTACCGGAACTCCCTTAGTGAGAAATTGCTTATTGGGGGGTGCAGACAAGAATTTATTGGGGCGAGTGGGGACAGGTTCCACAGAGTCAGGGTGTTCCCACACCCTTCGACAAATAATGTCCAGTAACTCGTCGAAGGGTGAAGATACCCAGGAGGCGGAGGGCTGGGCTCCGAAGGCCTTGAGGAACACCAACTCTTCCATGGAAGGGGTCTTGGAAGGCCAGTCACCTCTCTGTCTCAAGATCTCTAGTATGTCCGAGAACGAGACATTGTCAGAGGAAGTCTTAGGGGATCCTTCCGCATCATCCAGATCGGTGTCTGAGGTGACGGACTCATCTGGGGAGTCCACATGCTTCCTCTTACATATCTTTTTCCTAGGGGTCTCTTCAGGCAAGGACTCTGAAGACCCTTCAAAAACTAGGGGACCACAGAAGGAGGTATCCTCAGGCCTGGGAGCCCCGCTGTCTGAGGACAGGGGTGCAACAGAGGCTCCAGTCGCCGTGTCCAGGGAAGGAGCTACATATTCCGGGGAAGTAACTAGGGGCTTTGTCAGCGCACTCCTCTTAGCCTCGAGGATGGGTCTACTAGAGTCTGCCAAAAGACCCGCCTCCGAGGCCCTGACCAGAGTCGGGGCTCCCCTCACCGAAGCACCAAGAGGGAGACTCAGAGCCAAAACCAGAGGTCTCGATGACTCCCCGTCAGGCCCGACCGAAGAGCCACGAGTACCAGGACCTGCCAAAAGTATCGAGAAGGTTGGAGCAGAAGTTGGTGCCGACAGACTAGCAGTGGATCTCGGAACTGACCCGACAACTTCCCCAGCTCCAGTAAACTCCGGTTCTGATGTCCCTAAGGTTGTCGAAGGAGGAAGCAATGATACAGGCAAGGCTGGCTCCGGAGCCGACTGGGCTGGAGCCGACAGTAATTTGGAGAAGACCAGTGACTGTAGGAGCCTCTGGACAACCCTGTCCAGATCTGAATCAGAGAGCCTAGAGGATTTGGAGGAAACAGAAGGGGCTCGACAAACTGTCTCCATAGGCTCCAAAATCACTGTAGGAGTTCAGCTCTGAATCGGCTCCAACAACATCGGAGCCGAGGCAGACTCAAGAAACACCAAAACTTCCTTCGGAGCCGATGAAGTAGGAGCCGAAGAAACCAATCCCAGAGCTGACCCTGTGTCTATCGGCTCTGAAGCCATAGGAGCCAAGGGGGGAGATCCCAATTTCGAACCCCTTTCCATCAGCTCCGAAGCCCGTGGAACCGAGGAAGGGGAAGCAGAACTTGGTCTCTCATCTGTCGGCTCCAAGGGCAATGGCGCCGAAGATGAAGACATATATTTTCCTCTTTTGGCCGGCGGATCCGATGGGCTGGTCAGAACCGACAACCTCTTCTTCTTACCACGAGGCTCTGAAGATTGAAGAGCCTCTTCAAAGGAAGGTCTGATTAATCCTTTTAAAATCTGTTTATTTTTCCTCTCCTGGAGGACTCTCAAGGAGAAGGCATGGCAAACACTGCAAGACTCTTGCAAGTGAGTTGCCCCTAAACTGTAAACACATATGTCATGGCCATCTGTGATAGACATTTTGTATCTGCATTTGGTACATTTCTTGAAGCCAGAAGGCTTATGCTCTTTCCCAGACATTCTCACGAAACACACACAGAAGGAGGAAAGGAATGGGGGTGGAGCTCTAACTTAAACACTCTAAAGGTAGGGCTAAGGCCCTCTAAGTTAAATGGGCCTAGCCCACCAAACACCTGGAATTTACCACAGAAAATAAACTTTATCCTGAAGCAACCAATACACAGTCAGACAACAAGATAGCTATGAAAATAGCTGTTTTTGGTTAACTCTTAAGAAAAAGCCCACCAAAAGCCAAAAATATGACTAAAAATAGGGTACTTAGCCACAGCCAACTCGAGACCACGTCATATCTCTAGAAGCGGCAAACGAGATCTGGGGGCTTGGGTATGGTGCATCCTGGGATAGAGGGGTTGGCCCAGCCAATCAGAGACTTCGTGCTAGTGTATCGGCCGAGTCAGAGCCATTTCTCGGCTCCGAGCCCATCAGTTACGAATGTAGGTGAGATAGGATCGCACTACATCTTCCATTATATAATATAGACCCGAATGGTTTGCTACTGTGAACCATCTGTTCCATTGGCTTTTTGCGGAACTGCCTTTATAAGCACAATAACAGCTGCTAACACCCATAGAACCTGTAGTGTTAATAACTCTTGTCCTGCACTGAAACTGAAATATCATTGTTAACTGCTATTTATACTGCAGATATCACTCACATGCCAAAACGGCAGTTGTTACAGTGAACTTAGCTCAGGAAGCTGTCTGTTTCACTTGTAAGATGCAGCAAAGGTGTGGCGGATAATGTGGTTAAATTATGTTGGACACTGTGTTTGGAATTGTGGACCTTTGTACCTCCTTTATTGTACTGACTATATAGCGAT
Organism: Protopterus annectens; assembly: GCF_019279795.1. NCBI lineage: Eukaryota > Metazoa > Chordata > Ceratodontiformes > Protopteridae > Protopterus > Protopterus annectens. The sequence goes on along the minus strand of NC_056729.1, from coordinate 1,986,935,021 downwards.
CATAATCTACATATACTAACCAGTTTCCTCTAACTGAAAAATCCACATTTGGGCATAACTTTGGCTTTAGGACTAATATAACCTTGGTGTTAGGGCTGAAATATTTGGCACAACTAGAGTGTCTCACTGCATAACTTGTACCCTCCAAATTGGCTAACCACTTGCTGCATATTACACTCAAACTTACATATTGTCTTAGAATTGTGTAGCTGAATTACTGGGCATGATTACTAATGGATTGATGACCTGCATGTTGCTTATACTGTTTGGTTCTGCTCTATAGAGATTGAATGTGATCTTAGTCGCTAATTCTTTTTATTGTTCACTAGAACTCTAACCTAGTTTGCACCCCTAAAACAGTAATACTGTATTAAAAGTTAGCTAATTTCTATGTTCCTACTATCTTGTCCTTTATTAGGTAGACTCCCCTCAGAGACCTCATCTCCTTCAATCCACAGCAGGAGAACACAAGTAAAGTGAAGTACAGAAAGAACGCAAGTAAAGTGTAGTACAGAAATTTCACCCACCCCATTCAGAGCAGTGAACCCAGCAGGAGCTGGTCTATAGGGGGATTAAGTACAGCATAGTGTTGCTTTTTAAATATCTATATATTACCCCTCAGGCTCAGCTCCCTAGTACATCCTCCCTTGACCCCCACCCCATTCTACACTGTTCTACTATCCCATCTTCCACCTATCAGTACCAACCAGCTCTAAACCTTGTACTTCCTAGACTATTTTCTTTACTTTTCTCTCTGCACACTCTTCTCTGTGACTACTACATACCCATAATATCTTCTCCCACAACCTAGGCATCTTATTTACTCTTCTCACAGCTGCTGTCTTCCCCTGCTCTCCTTGACTGCTCTCTGCCCTCTGAAATAACTTCCTACCTTAAGGCAGATGCTGTCCTTGGTCTAATTGATAGCATCCAGCAATAACTGACTTACTAAACAAGCAAGCAAAAGCTTACCTGGCTGATAGATTTTCTCTCATAAAGTCTCTCCAAGGCCAGGGCCATCCTGCTCTTCCTGCTCTTCGCTGTGCTCTGGGCTTACTCTGCTCTCCTACCCTCTCCCCATTCTCACCCACCTCCAAATTAATTTGATTTATACTTACTAACTACACCCTCAATTACCAATCTATCCCTCCCACCAACATAATTATCCAATTACACATCTCTACATCTTCAGCCACACAATAGTTACCACACCCTCCTCACACTTCTATCTACTCTGACCACAATAGCTTCTGTAATACTCCTTATACATCTACTCTTACAAAGGGAAAGATGTTCCACATTCTGCATGATCACCTAATACTGCGCCACTGTATATAGTTACAACTATCATACTGCTCCAACTCTCAGCCCTAACCACTTACCATTCTCTACTCCAAAACGACATCTCCTCTCCATGGCAAACAGCAACTATTAGACATCACTCTGTACAGTCATATATACACATTACTTCAAGCCTCTTCAACCACTCCCACACTGACTCTTACCTACACAAAATACTATCACCTAAATGCAAATCCCAAACTTTTCTACAACACTGTATGGTGGCCAATAAATGGAACAAGCTTTATCTACATAAAACAAATAAACTAACATGTAGTGGAGACATACACCCTAACCCTGGTCCCATCACACAGCCTAGCTCAAACTCTGATTACCTTAGTCTTCTCATCCATAGACAAAAGGCCTCTCTCCTATTTGTTAACCTTAACGTAAGAAGCATACTAAATAAGGTTCAAGATCTACATGCTCTATTAGCTGTATATAAACCTGAACTCATACTATTGACAGAGACTTGGCTAAAAACAGAAATTAACAATAATGAAATAACAGCACCAGGTTACAACATCGTACATAAAGATGGAACAGGCAAAAGGGGTGGGGGAGTAGCAATAATGTACCAAAACCATCTCATCATCGAACAACCTGACACTAATTTACCAGATGTAGTCAATGCAGATATCATATTTGCAAGGCTAAAACTGAACCCCAAGAAACACATAAATATTATAGGTTGCTACTGTCCACCAGGTAATAACATTGCCATTATGAAAACCCTCCTTTAATGGATCTCAATCTCCCTCCCTCAAGAAAATATTTTGCTAGGAGACTTTAACATAGACTGGCATAACTGCTCTGGACACAATTCATCCACCCACATTAACCTCCATGGGTTTACCCAGCTTATCACTTCACCTACTAGAACAGACAAAACCTCAAAACATCAGTCGATACTGGACTGGATTCTTATATCTGATCCCTCATTCGCATCTCAAGCAGGTTGTCTCCCTGATAGCCTTAGCGACCATCAACCCACTTTCCTTCTAAGGAGTAGAACTCACAAAATTCACCTTACAACCTTTAGAGTAGTCAGGAACAAAAAGAACTTTATGCCTGATGACTTTATAAATGCCCTAAAATGCTGCAGTTGGAAACCACTAAAACAACTACCACTAGACAAGGCAGTCCACTACCTCAACTCATCCTTCCTACAAATATTAGACCACTATGCACCCACCAAAACCATTAGAATAAAAGAAAGGTACACCCCTTGGCTATCTAAAGGAACTAAATCCACTATGAAAGACATGGACAAGGCATAGGTACAGTATCATAAAAACAGAACCCAATCATCTAAACAAAACTACTCTGAACTCCATAACAAAACCAAAAAGCTCATTAAGCTAGACAAAATAAACTACTACCAAAACCTCCAAAAAATAAGTAATAAAAAGTAACAGGGAAAACACCAGGCACAGGATTCCCAAACACTTCAAAGGCCACAGCAGTCCACTCAATGCATATTGAAAAATGAACAGTCTTTTATTCACATCAAGAACTCCATAAGATTTAGCGCTTTCATCTACTGCACCATAGACTTCATCAGAATCAATAAAAAAACATTCACCACTAATATTTATACCATTTTCAAGCCAATGAGTTAATTAATTAACAGCAACGACTTCATTGGCTTAAAGCAACAGTAACAAACTGCAATGTGAGTTACAGTTCAAAAAACTGCATATATAAATTACTAAAACTTATAAACAATATGAATAACTATTGTTATTCATAATAAATATTAAAAACCTGATAGCAATGAACATGTTTTTATGCATTAAACTTGTGTTTTTGTGATAAATATACTATAAGATGTTCAAATGACAAGCTGAAGTACATGTAATAATAAGTATGTGTATCATTGTCATAAATATGTCACACTATAATGCATGTTTTGTAGACAGGTCAAGCTTCAGCTTGTCATTTGAACATCTTACAGTATATTTATCACAAAAACTGAAGCTTAATGCACAAAAACATGTTCATTGCTATCAAGTTTTTAATATTTGATGAAGTAGTTGCTGTTAGTTAATGAACTCATTGGCTTGAAATGGTATAAATATTAGTGGTGAATGTTTTTTATTGATTCTGATGAAGTCTATGGTGCAGTAGACGAAAGCGCTAACTGCTGTGGCTTTTGAAGTGCTTGTAATCCTTTGCCTGGTGTTTTTCCTGTTACTTTGTATTACTTATTTTTTGCTGGTTGTAAGGGATAACATTGTTTTGGTTTACTACCAAAACCTCCAACAAAAATATACACATAGCCCTCAAAAGTTCTGGGCCATTATTAACTCTATATTTCAACATGGGAAAGCCAGTACCCCAACACCTGCAACAGTAAAGCAATCATGATAACATCCCCACTCAGTTCAATAAACATTTCACTGAAACAGTTAAGGCCCTAGCAGAATCCCAGTTTAACAGTAGCTGTCCCAGCCTACCTACCCCACAAAATTGCATGAACACACAAGAACCTACACCCCAATTTACCTTCCACCTAGTGTCAACCAAATCCATTTTAAAACTGCTCCATAAACTTAAGCCTGTTACCCTAGCTGCAGATAATTTATCACCTGAATTCCTACAGCTAGCTGCAGAAGCTATAGCCTATCTAATTCTAATTAATAGAGCAATATTAGAGTGTAAAGTTCCTACTATATGGAAGATCTTCCACATTATTCCACTGCACAAAGGTGGCAACTCCATAGAACTCAACAACTGCTAACCAATTGCTGTTCTGTCACCCTTATCAAAAATACTAGAAAGAGTCATTCACATTCAACTAATGGACTACCTTCTAAAAACTAAACTAACTAAACATCAACATGGCTTTAGACCCTTCCACAGTACCACCACAGCACTACTGTCCTTCTGCAACACAGTCAACCACCACAGAAACAATGGAAAGTTAGTTTCTGCCATCTTCTTGATCTGTCCAAAGCTTTCAATATGGTTAACCATAATAGACTACTCAATACACTAACCACCCTAAACATCTCCACCCGTTCAGTCACATGGTTCAGTAGCTACTTATCTAAATGTCAACAAGCAGTAAAATGGCAAAACCAACTATCCCCACTCCTACCAGTATCCTTAGGGGGACCCTCAAGGCTCCATACTGGGTCCAGTACTCTTCTCTCTATTTACCAACCAGCTCTTGTCCACCATACCCAATGTAGCAGTAGTACAATATGCTGATGACACCACCCTCATATGTTCAGCCCACACACTAGAAGACCTTCACTCCACAACCCAAAACTGCTTCTCATTAGCTGAAATCTGGTTCACTAACGTCCACCTTTCCCTAAATCCAAATAAAACAAAACTTCTTCTTTTCAGCCCCTGTAGATCCCCTCTCGCATGTGACAACTTTGCCATCATGTCCAGGAACAAAACAACTATCACCCCCACCCCTCACACTAAACTATTAGGAGTAGAAATAGATATAAACCTAAGCTTGTACATTCATATAGCTCAAACAATCAAAAAGGTTCACAAAAAACTGGGTCTCATTTACTGGAATAAGCAATTTTTCACTAATCAAACCAAAACCACTATAACCAGGACACATCTATTGTCTACCCTCCTCTACGCATCCCCAATTCTAACCAACCTCCACAAAACTGACCTACAAAAACTAGATGCTTGCTATAACAACATTGCTAGATTTGCTACTGGAACTCCATTTGGGACCCATCACTGTATAGCTCTCAAAAAACTAAACTGGATTGAGCTACCTCAGCTATTGAAACTCAATCAATTGACAGTAGTTCACAAACTATATTTCTATCCAACTAAACCTCCAGGATTCCATAACCTAATTATCCCTTATTTTACGATGAGAACATTAAGATCTATCAACCAAAACTGCCTACACATCACCAAACATAACAATGATGCAGGGAAATCTCACTTCAGCTACTCTATTGCCAAAGTCTGGAATACACTACCTAACCACCTGACTTCTATCAGCTCTACCCCACAATTTAAAACGCTCCTCAAAACACACTCTATAAATACCTGGCTATTCTCATGTGACTCCCCAGGATAAACACCTACTTTTCAGCCATCCTCACTGTTAACCAATATGCACTATCTTGTTTATCATGCGTCTTCTTAAGGCTTTTATTGTCTTATAACATAATGTTAATAATCCATGTCAAATTTTCTCTGCATGCCTGATTGATGTATTGTAGCATGTCTGTTTTAATTATTTTTTTTTAATATCCTGTCTATTTTTATGTACTATTTCTGGAGCTTTTCTCCCCGGGCATCCACTGAAAATGGACCTGTGTCCAGTCAGACTTTTTCGGTAAACAAATATAAAATAAAATAAATAAATATTCTGGGAGAGCAAGTACATTAAGAACCAAAAGAGGTAAAACCAAAACAGCCCCTTGGTTAATTAGAAATCAAAGCAATTCATGCAACTTAGAGTTAAATCCTGGATGTCATGGCTACAAACCAAGTCTCAAATATCCCTGCAATTAATTTTGAGTAGGCTGTTATATAGGCAGTTAAAAGGCAGTTAAGGAACCATAGCAAAGAATGTATAAAACAGGACAAAAAGCTTATTATGGCAACACACAAAAATGCATCATCAAACAATCCAGGAAACTTCTGGAAATCAATAAATACATTGTCAGTCCTGGAAAATCAACCTAAATCAGCCCATCCCCAACCAATAACTCCCAAAGCATTGCTTAACAGTTAAATTCACATTTTATAAATGCACTAACCTCTTCCTACAAAACAAAACTACTATGGTTCCAGACACCCCATTCCAGTCATTGAAGCCACAACAGAGCTTCACACTCACTCCCCCCACTCCAGTGAATGAAGCCACAACAGAGCTTCACACTCACTCCCCCCACTCCAGTGATTGATGTCACAACAGAGCTTCATGCTCACTCCCCCCACTCCAGTCACTGAAGCCACAACAGAGCTTCACACTCACTCCCCCCACTCCAGTGATTGAAGCCACAGCAGAGCTTCACACTCACTCCCCCCACTCCAGTGATTGAAGCCACAGCAGAGCTTCACACTCACCCCCCCCACTCCAGTCATTGATGCCACAGCAGAGCTTCACACTCACTCCCCCCACTCCAGTGATTGAAGCCACAACAGAGCTTCACACTCACTCCCCCCACTCCAGTGAATGAAGCCACAACAGAGCTTCATGCTCAGCCCCCCCACTCCAGTCACTGATGCCACAACAGAGCTTCACACTCGCTCCCATGCCAACAACTACAATTAAATACATACAAACCCTCAAGACCACTACTGCCCCTGACCAACTGCCATCTATATACCTCAATCTCCCTGCAGACAGCCTTGCATATCCTGTCTCAATACTAATAAATGGTTCTAGCCAAGAAAAATATGTCTCCATCTTATAGAACAAATCCTATATAATACCCCTCCATAAAGGCAGCTCATCAACCATTCTCACAAATTATAGACCAATCACCATTCTCTCACCTTTATCCAAAATATTGGAAAGATGTAGTCACTCTCAACTTACAAATATTACTTATCCTAACCTCCTCTCTCCATCACGTACAACCACTGCCTTTATAAGGTTCACAGATATAACAAATCACAATAGAAATTTAGCTCTGCTAATGCCAGCCCTATTTATTGATCTATCCAAGGCATTTGACACAGTCATTCATCAAATTCTCCTAACTAAACTCTTTTTTCCATGGGCTATCGCCTGCCTCACTTAACTGGTTCTTAGTTATCTCACAAACCCTAAGCAGTGAAATGGCAAGATGATTTCTCCTCTTTCCTTTCTATGTCCATTGGAGTCACAAAAGGCTGCATCTTATGACCACTATTGTTTAACTCATATATCAACAACCTAAACACAGCAGCCAAAGAGGTCACCATAGTACAATACACCAATTACTCCATTCTAATATGAGTGGCTAGGACACTACCCATGCTCCAAACACTCAGCCAGAAATTCTTCTCTTCCATAGAAGGTTAGCTTGACAACTCACAACTCCTTCTGAAACCAAAAAAATCTAAACTACTACTACTGTTCACCCTCCAACTCTGTCTCCTCACAAGACTACTTTTAATATACTGTCATCCAACAAGACCAATATAGAACTGGTATCCCACACCAAACTACTAGTTATGATTATAGACGACCACCTGACATTTGATCTCTACTTTCAGCAAGCCATAAAGAAGACTCACAGCTAATCTCAACTCCTATCAGCCAGACTAGAACAATGTGCTATATAATAGTAATATAATTTACTACTATATAGTAGTAATGCAATTACATTATACCCACCCAAACAAATGACTGGTGCCAGAAACATGGCCTCAGGCTGAATACAAAAAACTGCATCATCATCCCCTTTGGGGAAAGAGATGTCCCCACAAATTATCACATTAATAACAATGTTCTAAGCATGCAGTCAGTCGTGAGGGATTTGGGCACCCAAATTGATAGCAGCCTGACTTTTGACCACCATGCTGCTTCCAATGTACGGAAAGTTTTCTACATGGCCCACCTCATAAGTAAGGGGATCTCATCCAGGGATAAGGAGGTCATAACATCCCTGTATTCTTCCCTTATAAGGCCCATTATTGAGTACAACCCCCCCCCCATTCAGCATGTACCTCACAATGCACATGCAGCAGCAGGAGAGACCATAGAGGTTCCTCACCAGGAGAATCCAGGGCCTCAAAAATCTACCATACACAGACAGGCTAAAAGTTCTATCTCTCTACTATGTTTCATACAGACTCCTCAGAGGTGAGCTGTGTCTAGCATACAAGGTGATCTCAGACCCCATCTTGATCGGACTGCTGCATATCCGCAAGTCAAGCTCCACTCTAGTAACCCACACACGCAGCCTCAACCTGGTCTGTGACATCAATAGGACTTGCTGACAGGACAGATTTGTGTCCCAGAGACTCCCCCATCTATGGAATAGACTCCCTCTTCACATCAAGCCGAGTACCTCTTTACCCCCTTTTAACTGCAATCTGAATAACTGGATGAGAAATAGAAAATACATCGCTGGGATTCCACCTGTGTCCCTGCTGGACAGGGGCATTGGGTCCTAATTTGTCTATGCATGGGCTAAAATTTTGGCTAGGCTTATAAGGGTCTGAGGGCCAATAGCATAGTAACTTCCTATGATCCTATAATCCTATGGTACAATTAAGTAGCCAATTTTACAACCAACCAACAATATAGATCAAATCACTGCCTCTCTCTGAAACAACTAAACTGTCTCAAACTAAATAATTCTTTATTGTACTCACAGTTAATTACAGCCTTCGAACTACTGCACAGCCCTGAAATATTCCCATCTCTTCACTCCATCATTCAGCCTTACACTACTACTAAGAGAACTCTAAGTTGCACTGACAAAATATTACCCTCCATAACTAACCTAACAACAATGCAGGACATTCCCTGTACTCACACTTCATTGCTAGTAGTTTTAATACCATCCCACTCCACCAAAGAAAAGACTGCAACCTGAAAGTCTTCAAATGCCAACTGAATCAAAGCTGCTAGATAAATGGCTCAGCACTCCAAGTTAAACTGGTACTAATATTGCTATATGAATGTGTGCCATAAATCTCTGCTACACAACACTTACTGTACTATTATCATAACTATACCCTCCTGCAACATCTCATCCCCTTTATCTTCCTTGTACCTCCCCCCTTCTACTTTTCTTTCCACTGAAAAATGGTGTTGCAGTGGAGGACCCTGATGCTGAAGGAGCAGGGGCCTATGGTGGCATGGTGTCAGTGCCAGCTAGGGCAGTGGGTCTTGTACCCACTGAAGAGATGTCCCAATTGGTTGAAAGTGTCTATCCATGATGTGCCCCACCATGTCCTCAACCAAGTCCCAAAACCCCAGTTTAGTGAAGCTTGCAAGCCTGCCACAAACATGCCAGGGTGCTAACAGGACCAGTGCTACTGCACCAATCATGTGAAAACATCCCTGGATGAGCATAGGGTGAGCATTCCCTAACCTGGGAGGTACACACTTGGGTTGCCTCTGAGGAATTTGGATCTGTAAAAAATAAACAGAAATGGGAGAGAAAGAAAATAAAAAAGGACAAAGAAATGTATAATTAAAACAAGAAAAAAGAGAAAAGAGGGGAAACATAAAGAAGACATAGAATGAATTCACATATAATGTTAGACATCATTCAAGTTATTATTATCATCATTCTTATTTTTATTAAATCTTTATTGAACTAAAACAAAATGTATAGGAAATGCTTATGCATACATGGAAACAATTAACGCATTATGCTATCAAGTTCTTGGTGATGCTTACATTTGTAGTCTAGTGATAGCAACATAAGAAATGTTAATATATTTAATATTTCTGCTTCGTATAGATTAGCTTGCAATACTGTACTAAAAGTACTTTAGTGTTTCTGCTACCATTCTTAATTACTCTTGCAGTTATATATAAATGAAATTAGGTACCTGTATCTCACCTTCTTTCCTTAACATTATCTGATGTGACTACTATTACTCTGCAAGGCATTTCATTTACTGTTGCACTTGTTCAGTCCATCTGTTTATTTCTTTAAACATTTATTCACATTTGAATTCTCAATCTCTGCCAGTATTTCTTTTAATGCAAGTTGAAAGAGTAGGAGCACATCTGGAATCTTACCATACATTTTCAGTATAGATTCTCCTTTCAGCTGTTTTGGTTTGCATACCTAACTTGTAGTTTAATGTAACACTTTTAATTTTAGTCAGGAAGAGGCAGAAGCTGTACACACACATACAAATGCAGCAATTGAAAGGAAGATTTCACCTGTTTTCAATTCAACCTTATTTAAATAAATCATATTTACTGTTACAGATGGGTGCAGGACATATACTTTCGGACAACTTGGTATCACCCATACTTCTGACTGGTGATATTTGCCTGTTATAGAAGACCCTGTTTTGATGAACCTTATGCATATAAACAAAATAAACAGTATCACAACTACTAGACCAAAACACCTACATTTTTCATTCAACATAAATAAGACATGATGGAGACAGGAAATGTGTTTCTCAGAAAATTCCCATTCTCTGGAACAGGATCCCTATTCATATGAAGCAGAGTTACTCCCTAACCCTATTTAAGCACAATATGGACCAATGGATAGGTAACTGGAAATTCACATCTGGTCTGGTGCCTATGTCTCAGATGGACAGAAGTAGTCAATGAATCACTCCCAATATAAATCAAATTTGTGAGTTACATTTGAGTTACATGGCTAGGCTTATAAGAACCCCAGCTGTTGTCTGTCTAGTGTATATCTATGAACTAATGCATAACGTGCACTTTGATCATTTTCTACTTAATAACTGTAAGCATATGAGGTTATTGTTTAAAAAATGTATACAGAAGTAAAGCAACTGGTTATCTCTCACTAAATTATGTGCTGGTCATTCACTACTTGATAATACAACCTCCATCCTCCTCCCACAACCTCCACTCTGGCTAGGGTGTGATGCCTGACTGAGTTCAGCCATCTTGTAACTGTAGTTAACTATATGAAAGAAATTACTGTCTTATGCAGTTTTCATATTAATAATTTTTTTCTTGCCTAAACAAATAAAATCCTTTCTTTACAAAAATGGTGTGCATATACTTCAACTACTAAGGTAATACCTACTATGAATTAAATTATGTGGCAATGCAAATATATTTTTGTTTTAAGTATAAATACTTAAATTTATATACATGAAAAAATGTTAAGTGTACTCATGCAGATGTATATCTGTATATTACAGACATATATACGCAAAGGTATGAATCATTCAGAAGGTACAGCATACTTTTTCCAGTCAGTCACTCTAACACATGCTTGGATCTTACCCCGGTATAAATCACTGAGAAGGTACAGAATAATTTCAGCCTCTTTGTCAGCCCATCTCAGAGTGCAACCTCATGCCTGTATAGGTGTTGGCATCATTGCAAGTGCCAGAAAAAAATGCAGAAAGTATGAGCAGGGCTGTGGTTCACAGGTTAAGAACCATTCCCTCTAGGGTGTGACATCACCTTAACTAAACCCAGTTAACCAGTAGGGACATTAACCTGGCACTGTTATTATAGTCAAGTCTGGTGTAACCAAACATACTTTGTCACCTACATATTTTTAAGGAATACATTCACATTTCATTTATATGGTGCATAAAATTCATTAATGAAATCATCGTTTTTTATCTCACTTACAACTGCTACTGCTGCTGTGCCTTGCTGTTGCTACCTTTTTTGGAGTATTACACCTGAATGTCATGAAGGAATTCTTTCTTTATACAGTCCTATGCAGTATAGCATCAATGTTATTTATTTATTTGTTTGTTTATTTATTTAGTTATTTTTTGAGAGGAGGCTTTTTTGCAGAAATAAATATCCCTGTGTGCGTCAGTACCAACGTTTATTAAACACTGAGTGCTTTGAAGTGGCAAGGTATGCCAGATGATGTTAGATAGGCAGGAATTATGCATCATGGTTGTGCAAACTCGGAGGTATAAGACTCCATTTTGCCTTTTCTATACATTGTCAGCTTAGAGATTAACTGAAGTTATCTCCATGTTCCTGGAGGATTCTGAGGGTTACTGCAGACTGCTGTGTACACCACCACTATCCCCAGTTGTGAACCAAAGGCCACATTCATGCCTACCTGTGGCCTGGTTACATGGATACGTTGCCTTACATGTTCAAGCATTACTGCAAATTATATAAATAAGCAAAAAAAAATCCTAATTTGCACAAACATGCATTAATGACCCTGAACATATGCAGATAAGTTGAACACCACCATATTAACTTGTGATTACCTGAGTTAGACAGCAAATAGCTTAGGGAACAGCAGACTTTTTAAAAGAAGCAAAAGTAATAGAAATATTGCAAATTAATATGAAAGAGTTCAAAATGATGTAACATTACTGAGTTTACTTAAAGAACTGATTGCTTTACTGATATGATGAGCACATTACAATGGCTTAAATGAATACTGTAAAACTGTAATTTATAAATGGAAATTCATCACAACAGCAGTGGAAATGCATAATGATCACTGAGAAAGTAGATTATTTTGGAGTCATTTAGCGATTGTGCATACATGGCAGAAATGCAGTGATTTAATTGTGAAGAAATACAGTAATAAAAATGAAAATTGCTAGCATTCACTGGGTAAAACCACTGTAGTTCTACCATGGACATTATTGTTTTCAAATCAGTGACTCTTCTGTAATCATTAGTTGATCTTGGTAGGAATTTAAGCATGCCACTGAGTTTAAATTTCAGGTGATTGAAACTGTTACACCTAGCATCAGAGGTGGCCTTAATGAAAGGAGAATGTAGATTGTGAAGAAATACAGTGTGAAGGATGTTTTGTTGGCTCAACATATATGTGTCCCCATGGGTAGATTTCTGAGTCTCACTCCTGAATGAAAAATGACAGTTCTATGAATACAAGAAAGTGGTAGTGGAAGACTGGATGTGTCAACAAACTGCATTTGCCTTACTATTGTAACTATATTCTTGATGGTGCAAACATTAATTCAACAAAACCTTACTTGGCTGGATTGAGTCTCTGCATGTGTATATAATTGCGTTTTTTTGTGTCACATTTTTTGTGACAATAGCAGGCATACTTTCATCATTGCATTGTTTGACTGATGATTACATCACAAGTTGTTGGTGTATGAGTGTTGCATATTGCTTTAGGTGCAGTAATTATGCAAAAACAGGAATCAAGATAAACAGCAGATAACTTTAGTCATGAGAAGAACCACATCCTCTTGGCAGCCCTTAGTACATGTGGCAAATATCTTTTGAGAAAGGGGTCTTAAACAAGCTGAGAGGGCAAAGTCCTGGGGTCAGGTTGTTATGGATATTAATGCTATCAGTGGGAGGAACTGCATATTAACACAATGTGGCTATTGCCAACAATTGCACGAGCAGCACACTTCTGTTCAGAAGGTTAGTTTAAAAACAGTAACATATATTTATACAGAGAATCAAATGCTGATATAGAATGGTTACATTAAAAACATGACAATTACTATTAAAAGGTGAACCCTCAATGTCACAGAATGACACTGAAGCAGTGTGCATGGTAAGTGTTCCCCACACCTCCTTACTCGGCATACACTAGTGTATGCTAATTCTTTATTGGTGATGTTTTCAAATCATTTTTACAGGATCAGCAGTGGAAACAAATACCAATACATTTGGAGGACATCAGCAGCAGAATGACTGTTAAAGATGATTATGATGATAACATAGTTATGTTTATGAGGCAGCCTGAGGAAAATGGGAACACAGCCTCTGAGTTTAATGGCAGGACCTCACACCACACAACAAGTTAGTAACTCTGCAGGAAGTGACAATGCATCACAAAGTCAAGCACACGATGGCATTATGCTTACACTTGTACAGGAAGAAAACCTATGCACCTCTGCATGAGTATCTCCAAACCCACATGAACACTTTCAAGATTTTGGCAGAAATTCAGAGGTAACCACTGTCCACAGTGACATCTCTACAAATGAGCACCCGTCACATTGGCTGCCCAGCAAAAACATGTGCTGTGACATCATTAGGGCTCACAGTACTATTGCAGAGAGTCAGCTTGAAATAGTCATAGTCCTCCAGGTTATATATAAAGACTTAGATCACTACATGGAAATGACAAAGAGTAGCAATAATGCCATGATCACACTGATGCAGAGTATGGTGACACACCAAGCATCAGTGGACACCTCCATTCGTATACTAGTTAGGATTTATCAGACTCAAGTAGTAGTCATTCTTATACAAGGAAGAAAATGTGATACCGTCCAGCCACATCTATGTCTTTTTTCAGGAAAGTATTGTAATTAGTTGGGGGTGTATTGCATAATGAACAGGATCCAAAATAATTTACTACACACTACAGAAATTATCTATTAACAAGCTTTATTTTTACTTTTAAACAGAAAGTTTACTTTAATAGCTTATTTGGCTAACAAAGCTAGGGGCATAAAACAGTAACTAAATGGGATTAATAGTTCGAAACAGCACTTTAGTCATGCAGTTCAACATTTTTTTAAAGCAATGCAATAAGGAAAAATGGTTAATACATACAGACTGTCTGGAGATTCCAACAGGGAACAGGCCCGGGCAATGCATCCATTCCACGGAGAACTCCAAACCAGATTCCAGTGAGACTCCATCTTATACAGGCTGCTTGTTTACCCACAAATTAGACATATTCTATAACTAGAATGTTCTTTGACTAGAGTATTTTCTTATCAAAATGTTCTCATCTCACAGGAAAAGTACACACTATGTGGCAGCAAATAGGGGTGGTGGCCAGTCACCCACAGATGCTTCAGTAACCAAGTTTTTGTGACCATACTCTTTAAAATATGTAAACAACAGAATGTTCTACCAAACTATTAAGCTGATTCATCATAACAACTTGTACTGCCAAGCTTATTCTGGCCTCCTCCCCTAAACACAAAGAAGAGAGTAGAAAAACAGAATGTTAAGCTGAATATTAACCCATTAATAGCTGAGTGTTAGTGATCAGTCTTACACATAGTCAATTAGCCATATTTGTATTACAATGGGCCCTTTGACTATTGATTTTATGTGTAAGATAAATATCTCACTTTAGCAGTTCTTTTATACATACAATAAGTCAAACAGTAGTTTCAAAAGGTTAATAAAATCCACAATTATTATTATTACAATTAGTACAGGGTGAATAAGCCAGTTTAGCAACCTAGTTCCTGATGATGGCCATTTAGTAAAAATATCCCACCAATTATGTGATGTATCTGATTTTGTTTTTTTAGCCAAACTAACCAACTTTTTCCCTACAACGATACTTTTCATTTCATGATACAAAATACTGTGGTTTACTATTTTAAATGTTCTTTAAGAAGATATGTATTGTTTAATACTTGATATAAAGAGTTTAGGTTAAATGTCGTTATGATATTCCAGCTTCTCTGGTAACCAGGTATAAAATGCATTAATATAAATCTCAGGAGGAAAAAAGTAAGTTTTATTATGCCAGTTTAAATGAGTTACATTATTTAGACGGCCTACAATGGGACTTTTTGGGGCATATGACAATGTTTGGTTTGTCACTAAACATATGAATTGTGGTATTATTTTTACAAACATCTCAAAAGTAGAAGATAATATAGTCCATTTACAGATGTTGAAGGAATGCTGAAGAAAACATCGTTTGTATATAGGGGAATGCGTTCCGTAAATAAGTCCATCCATTGTTTTAGTACAATGTTCCAATCAGTGCGTTCTGTTTGAGAAGTCAATGTAGTTTTTCTTTAAATGGGGTAACCAATATTGAAATGGATACAAAGGAGGTCCAAATACCAGCGGCAAGGTTACAAACTGACACATTATTTTTGCATTTGTGACATTATAGTGGATGATATAACCTGTACAAAAACTATCGGTACATTTTGTTTTTTTTTAGAAAACAGCTTTATCCAATTAGTACTGGGTATTCATTGTTAAACAACTGTCTCCATACATGCTCATTTTTGAGCATTAACTTAGTTTGCACAAGATCTGTTTGCATTGAAACATAAAAAGACTGTAAGGTACATGTTGTCCAATTTACAAACTTAGTGACATTTGCATCAAATTTTAAATTAGAAACCACAGAAGCATTGGATTGATTTAATTTTTTTTTTATAGCTGACAAGCTGTTTTTGTGTGTGGCTGTAGGATTTCACTGCACTTGTAAACGTATAACTTGTGAAATATTTTGACCCACAGCTTTAATTTTATTAGCCAAAACTTTAACATCAATTGCATTTAAAGTTCCTAACCCTGTACCAATACCTCCTAACAAGGTACTATACCATGCTCATTTCTGCCTGCACTTACTTAATTTTGGAAAAGTAATATTGAAATGTAACACAGCCTTTTGATATTTCTGTCCTACATATCTACACGTAGAAGGTACTTTAATTATTTGGTCAAAATGAGCCTTGGGATTATTATTTACTACAGTTATCTGTGAGACCCATGGCTGTTTATCTATGATTTGAGTTGCATTTATGCAAAATAATACAGTAATGTTTTGTATGTCGATTGATTCATTACAAATATCAGTTCCATTTTGACAAAGGCAGTAATTTTTTTGGTACTTTTGTTTGTACTTACATTTTATGTCCGTATAGTTTTGGATCGTTACCGTAGTTGCTCTGTCATCCAGTAGTTGGACATAAACATGTCCTCTCCTCACCCTCCAAATAGTCACATTTTCTTTAACAGTCATATTAACAGTAGGTCATCTTTGTCCTGCAGACAGGTAAAGTGCCTTGTGTTCTATTTTGACATCTAGGAAACCATCCCCACTGGATCACCGTTGAATTAATTTTGGTTGCCCTTACTCCCGGTGTTACGCACTCTGCCAAAAGGACTCTATATGACACAATGAGAACACCAATGGTCAGCATTGTATAGCTTAGAAATGGACTCTAAAATAGGAAGAAGAATTGGTAGCATGATTATTTTCGTAAATAGCACTTATTTGCAGGCACATATTCCCATGTTATTATTCCCCACTGCAATGACTTTTGCAGGTTTTGGTTGTTTGTCTAGAGACTGGACCCAAATCTTAGCTCCACTGTTTAAATTAGATGACCCAAATCCCTTGTCTCCCCTTACTGTCACTGCAGTTGGAGCTTTCTCCTTCTGTACCGTACCTCGGTACATTGGCACAATAATCAATTGGGCTATTTTATCTCCTTTTTGAATCAACAAATCTGATGTTCCACTGTTAATCGAAATTACTTTAATCTCCCCTTGGTAATCGGCATCTATTATACCTCCCATTACTTGTATCCCCTTCAAGGCCAAACTTGACCTTGGAGCAGTTAGTCCAAAATGCTCAGGAGGTATTTGAATACCTATCCCAGTTTTGATTAATTGCATGTCTCTTGGCTGTAGCCTATGCATACATAAAGCTTGTAAATTCAGACCTGCAGCTTCTGGAGTCACCCAGAGTGGTGCTAATGCACCTGGTTGAATCTTCCAATATATGATAGTATTTGTTGTTACATAAGGTTTTATTTGTAATGAAGGTGTTAACATTTTCTATCATTTCCAACCTTTAATTTTTTCAAGAGTAAACACATCATACACATACCCAAAAAGGGCTCATGAAACAAATATCTTTTTGTTGTTGTACAGAGCATAATGGGTCATGGAAAGTACCTTTGATGCCCATGTATAAACAAAGAGAAAAAGTACTTGTTTAGCAAAAATTAGGTCAAACTGATGTCATGTGCTAACTACACTGCCATTGGTTACACAAATGAGCTGAGCATCAATGTGTGGGAATTGTCAAATATGAAATGGAGTAAATAAGCCTTTATTTTGACTACTTCCATAGCTCAGCATGTTCATGTCTGCTTTGAAGGCTATCAAGGTACAGAGCAGGGTCTTCCAGTCCTATCACTGTTGCATGTTTTGTTTTAGTTTGCTGCCTCCAGCTTGTCCATGTGTATTATCCTCCTGATATGTGTTTCCCTGACCCCTTCAGTATGACTTCTGCAGTGACTCACCTTGTTCATTCTTTAATTAAAAATATCACTCAATAGAATAACAGTCTACAATCTCTTCTGAGTTGATGTTTAATGTTTCATTACATTAACATTATAATACAGGCACACTGATAAAATAAAACTGTGATGAAGTCAGAAATTGTGTAAGTTGGCGCAATGCGTTACTGTACTATATCCCACATATCTTGTCTGATTTTCACATTGTCAGTGTTTAGGTATTTCAAATGGATATCTGTGCACATGTCATACTGTCTTCTGCACTGTGTTCTGCATCTCTGTTATGTTCAACATCTCCCTTTACAGTCTTCTGTCAGTTTCTGTTGTTTTTATTGCCCTGCTATCATCTCTACTCTCAACTTGTAGAAATCATAGCTTTTCTTTTTCCATATGACATCTGCATCTCTTTTGCCTTTAGTTACAATATTTCAGCATCTTAGTATTTCCATCCATGTGCATGGTATCACAATGTCTAACCTAAAATTTCAGTATGGTCAGTGTTTGCTGCTGCCACTTGCACTTTACTCTGGCCATGGGTTGTTCTAATGTCATCTTACTGCAGTCCTCTGCCACAGCTGTGACAATAACCTTCTTTGGTGGCACACTGGCCTGGCTGCATGCATTCATAATGAGCCTCAGGGCTTGTGTCACATGGATGGTAAACAGTGATGACTTGTCTTGGATCATAGATGCAGTATTTTGTAATCTTCCAGTCTGTCTATCAACATTCCATCAAATCTGTTTAAATTTTTTATTAAATGGATGTGATGAAATCCCAATAGCAGGGAAAAAGTGCTTATGAATTCTTGGAATGACATACTTGTGGACTGTTTATAATGATAAAAGATTTTAGACAGCAATCCCTCCTTATGTTGCTGTTTTTATTTAATCTGAGGCTTAGTTATATTTTTGTGTCTCATAAGAATTTAGTATACTTTTTAATTTTATATTAAACTGAGAGTAATGTTATTTTCTGATAGGCTAGTTGCAGTTCATGTTTATTTTTTTTTTAACATTATTTCAGTTTTTTTAATTTTCGGTGAATCCTTCACCTGAATTGGATAAAGTGAGTAATAAGAAAATGAATAAATGAATGAATGAATGAATGAATGAATGAATGAATGAATGAATGAATGAATTTTACTAAAGAAAAATGTTATTCTTAGTAAACTAATCTAGGTGGCCAGTATTGTTGTATGGGGGATTTTGAGTGTGTATTTTAATGGTGCAATCTGTGAAGTTGAATTTGCTTGTAGTGTAAATGAGGTGGAATTACATTGTTGTGAGTAGGACGGTAATAAAAAATGGTAATGTTTAGTTCAGACATACATTTTTAGTATATACTACATAGAGAGAGACAGGGATGTATATGTATACATGTATGTATCTACATCTATATCTAACCTATATATTTCTTATTTTCTTTTGGCTTTTCCTGGTTAGGGGTCGCCACAGAGCAACTCCGGTCAGTTAATGATTGGCAGTCGGTTTTTATGGTGCCGAGGTGCCAGCCCGACACCCAACCTTCAACAAAGGGACACCCATTCACACATGTCTTTCAAACGCCACTCGGCCGCTGGGAGGACATGCAGACTCCACACAGAAGGCACTCCAACCGAGAATCAAACGAGAGAACCTCTTGCTGTGAGGTGACAACGCTACTGTTGCATCACCCATGTACACACACACACACACACACACACACACACACACACACACACACACACACACACACACACACACACACGTGTCTGTGTCCCCATCTGATGAAAGGGTAACATAAAAGTTTGTAACTTCATTAGTTCAAATTCTGTGTACTGAGTTGTGTGTCTTCTGTAAATGTTTAGAAAATGTTTGCTATTTAGCAGCAATGGTCTCTGCGATTGTGAAAGCTCAAAGGGAAGGAAAAATATAAAGAAAATATACAAAATAAGTTGAAAATGCTCTTTGGTTAAATCATCCAAATCTGTCAGCAAGTCCCATTTATTCCCATGGCAACAATCCGGAGACTAACAGCATTTTCTCTCTCTCTCTTCTTCCCTTATTTTCTGTGTCTCATGTATTTCTTTATTTTGCATCAGTCTTGAATTTAGTAACACTTTCAAGATCTGTTGCAAGCTTATGATGTGCAGGAGATGTAAATAACAGGGAAAACTTTGCCTTAAATGCTAACATCCTAGATATCTCTGTTGAGAAATATTATTTATTCATTCAGCTTTGTAGTGAAGAGTTTACAGCAAATTACAGATCCCTCATCTGTTTTACTTTCCTATATCATTGGGTTCACACCTAACACCTTTCACAAAGAAATTATATCAGAAAAAGATGTAGAAGAGTAGAAGATGGAATCGCAAAATGTTCAGTTTAAAGTAGAACAAAGTGATAAAACAGGATATATAAGAAAATATATAAGAATACATTGTAGATGGGAGGTATAGGTTTTACATAGTATCTATTACAAGTGTGTGTTGGGGGGTTACCAACATTATGATGAAACATTGTTTCACTGACATATAGAAAAGTTGGCAGAGTTGATCGATAATCAGTTCATTGAACTGCACCCACTTTTCCTAAGGATTCTCAATGTACAGCAGGGAGATATGCACTTTTCTCACTGTAGTGTGATCTTGAAAGGAGGTATGTAGCCTCCACAGATGGGGGTTCATGGAGGGCTTACCTCCCTGCCAAAACAAATTTCTTTCCTTTTTTTTCAACGTTTTCAGGATGAACTATTTGGGTTCAGTCCTTTGTAGTTCAGAATGTCTTACACCCATATTTATTTATTTATTCATTTAGCCTTTTTTGGCTGGTTAGTCATACTAGATTAGTGGCCTTGTTGCATAGTACATGTAGTCCTATATACTCTTTTAAAATATATATTTATATAAAGTGTTTGTATCAATCTGGCACTAACCTCATAGGATAGCATACAGGGCATAAGCTATTACCTTTTAGCTGCAAATAGAAGATATGCAGAACAGGTATGAAAGGTGCGACCTATCCTATTGTAGCTTGGCCAGACAGCCTATGCCATTCATTATGACAATGAAGAAGTATCGATTTTTAAACAAGGTATAAATGCTTGATTACTTGAAAGTCTATAGCTTGTGTACAATTTGTAGTTCTTTTTTCCTGAAGTTAAGGAATGTCAGTAGTACCTTCATTGCTCAGTGTGTGTGTGTGTGCGTGTGTGTGTGTGTGTGTGTGTGTGTGTGTGTGTGTGTGTGTATATATATATATATATATGTTACGTCGACAACTGAGTACATCGACAACCGGTATCACAAATGTGTGTGTGTGTGTGTGTGTGTGTGTGTGTATTAACATATGTTGAGTGGGGATGTAGTTATAATGTCAGACTGAGTGACATAAGTTTATAAATACATCCCCTACCTCACATATGTTAATACCGTGTGTGTGTGTGTGTCGGTGTGTGTGTAAAGTGTGTGTGTGTGTGTGTGTGTGTGTGTGTGTGTACTCAGTGTGTCGGTGTATATATATATATATATATATATATATATATATATATATATATATATATATATGCACACATATACACCCTTGATTATAAATGAATGAACTATTTGAACTATATCTTCATTGTTTGCATCCAAAGCAGGAATAAGCACACCCCTGTTTTGTCAGCGTTAACTTTCCTTTTATCTTTATGAGCTTGTTCCAAAAATTCTTTCATATTCCTGCCTCTGTTGACTACAAACCTAGCTATTTTGTTAACAACCCCCCCCAAGTGCTGCTTGACCTCGTAAAAATAGGCCAGTGTTTCAGAATGGCACTTTTTATTTCTTTGCTAACATTCATATAAAACATCTGGCACAATTATGTCCTTGCCATCATTCCTTTCTCTGCTAGCTTGTAAAACTCCTACCTGAGTAACCTCAGCGTAACTACCTTCTCTGTTTCCAAATACTTCCAACATTACTTTTTATAGCAACTCATGTATAACTGCTTTCTTAAAAAGTCTAATAATCTGCAGATATTTAATAACTAAAATATTATCCACACTCATAAGTCTGGAGGCACTAACTAGCTAACTTGTTACTGTTTCCTTGTTAGTATGATAGGGGTGCACACCACTGAAATCTAAATATTTGTTGCCTCTTATTTTTCTATAAAAAGTTTTTTATATAAAGCCCCACTATTGTCCTTTAATATAATCATATCCAAGTAACTGACTTTTTCAAAGCCACAATTGATCTCAAATTTTAAAATGACCATTAATTTCACTCATCTCTCCAACAAAGTATTCCATCTCTTCCATACCTAATCCCCACAAAATGATGATGGCACTTCTTAAAATTTTCAAAGGAAACACTTCTTTCTGTTCATGTGCTGTTAAACATATTGGTATATGCAGGAGTCACTATACACCAAAATCTGCTGTTATACTTCTTTACCAAAGACAACAAATGAAATCTACCATTGTGCTTAATTTGTCCTTATTCTGATCCAAATATAGTCCTTCACCAAATCAGTGCCTCTCTCTTTTGGAATAAATATCTGCACCAAAACAACCAAATTTACCAACAAAAATCTTCTTCCATGCCACTTAAAAATCTAATTTTATTTGTAATATCAAAAGAAGCTTTCACAAAGTGAGTAATGCCTTTGACTAGTGGCTGTAAATGATGCCCCAGAAAAGCAGCCATAGTTTCAGTTTTCGAACCCCTGGCTGATACAATCAGTCTAAATGGATGCTATTATATTAATATTTTTGATGTATCAAAATTATTGTTAATGTCATATTCTTAACAGGTAAAATGTAAAGTTCCCATAGTCTAGTTGTGCGTCTTGATTAAATCCATAAGTAAAATGTATTAATTTGCACTTTTGATCTACAGTAATAAAATCAGTCTTGTGGTATTGAGTCTGATCATAATACTGTCCCCATACTGTTTTTATTCCTTAACAACCAAACTACTGCATTTATCAGCCATCACTTTAACTTTATTATCTTTGATTAACTTCTGCAATACTTGATATTTGTGCTTACTTAAATTATTACAAAAATACTTTTTGCATTTACTTCTGCTAAAATACATTTCAAGATCCATATCTACCAATTCTGCAAAGGCACTAATAGTTCTACAAGTCAGAGAAAGACAGGTAAGTGTTTTCGTTTCTTGATCTAATTTTAAATTCATTTTAACAGTCTGTATCTGCTTTAGTTAAGGTCTTTAAGCCTATATTAGTGATTCCAGTACATTACTATAGCACTCAATCTTCCTCATTACCTAGAGGAAAACAGTTTTTGTACTTACTTTTCTCACTTCGTTAGTCAGGTCTGACCATAAGCTAATCACCCTTAACATCCACATCCCACCCCTACTACCTCAGAAAGGAAACCTCCATAAAAACTTCTCCAAAGCCAACTTCATGCTACTCAAGTCAGAAGTGACAAACTTCATGACACCCATGCAGACTGGAACTTAAAGTTCAACTGCTGAATCCTACACTAAGGCACTGTACGAGCACATCCACTCATGCATGAATCGTGCCATCCCAAATAGAACCAAGATGCTCTCATTCAAAAAAAGGAAGCCAATCTGGTGGTCCCCTGCCATAAACAAACTTTACAACAAAAGGAAGAAACTGTTGCAGAAAAGAAGAACATCCCAGGATGCAAAAAACTCCCTTACCAGTCTCAGTAAGAAACTGAGATCCCTCATAAAATCTTCTAAAGCTAGTTACGAAAATAAAATTGCCACAGATTCCAAAGACAACCACAAGGCATTCTATAATTATTGAAACTGTGAAACAACGCTGGTAGTGTCAACAAGAAAGGATGGTGTGTAGAAAAAATAATCCACTTCATGTAAAGCTAGCAGCTTGTTCGAAAGTTGGTTAAACAACGTAGTGCACTCGTATTAAACCTCTTTAATGAATAAATTTATTCATTAAAGAGGTTTAATACGAGTGCGCTACGTTGTTTAACCAACTTTTGAACAAGCTGCTAGCTTTACACGAAGTGGATTATTTTTTCTACACACCATCCTTTCTTGTTGACACTACCAGCGTTGTTTCACAGTTTCAGTGAGTTGCTTTGGTTCGTGTGACGCATTCTATAATTATGTCAAGAATCTAAATGGCAATGCTCAGATCTGCTCTGAGCTAAAACATAATGGCATTAAATATACTGATCCCAAGGATATTGCCAATATACTGGCAGATCTATTCAGTGCCAACTTCACCCCCCTCTCACCCCCTAAATGGCCCATCTCAAAACTGGAAGATTGCCAAATTCTGGTAATAATGGCCACACAGGTAAAAAACGTACTCTCCAAAGCTAAGAATACAGCATCCATGGGACAAGATGGCATCCCTGGCTGTGTACTACATGAACTACAATATAAACTGGCACCTCACCTAAGTGTCATGTTTAATCATAGCCTCACCTCAGGTGTTGTGCCCACTGAGTGGCGCAAAGCTACAGTTATCCCATTCCACAAGGGGGGATCCAGCTTGGATCCCGGAAACTACCATCCCATCAGTCTGACAAGCCTTGTCTGCAAGGCCATGGAGCATATTATCATGGAACTTATAAACAAAGACATTGGCAACCTTCAAACACTGGACCCCACCCAGTTTGGGTTCGTGAAGGGCCTATCTTGTCTCCTGAACCTGATTGACTTCTTCAAATCAGTCTCCAGAGCCATGGACAAGGGTAAGGTGGACCACACAGCCTATCTAGACCTTGCCAAGGCCATTGACACCAAGCCCCACTCTGGAATCATAGATAAACTTACTAAGCTGGGCATTAATCCCTACATCACCAAATGGGTTGCTAACTGGCTTACTGATAGAACCCACATTGTAAAAGTAGCCAACTCCAAATCCAGCTCCAGACAAATGACAAGTGGAGTACCTCAGGGTTCATTCCTGGGACCGCTCTTGTTTGGCATCTACTTCCCTGAAGTACAGGCCAACACTAAGGGACTCTGGCTAACAAAGTTCACAGATGACTGTAAACTGGGAGCCATTATTGAATCCCCAAATGATGTGGATACTCTACAAGAGGGCCTTACAGAAACAGGTGCTTGGTGCCAGAGCCATGGGCTCAAGCTCAATGTCAAGAAATGTATAGTTATCCCCTTTGGGAAAAACATGTACCTGTGAATTACCATATAGGTGGCAGTACACTAAACACCGAAAGTGTGATAAGAGACTTAGGGACACAGGTGGACAGTAGTCTCACCTTCGATAACCAGATCGCCACAATAGTCAGGAAATCCTTCTATGTGGCACACCTCATCACTAAGGGGTTTTCATCCAGAAAAAAGGAGGTCATTGTCCCACTGTACTCATCCCTCATTAGACCCTTTATAGAATACAACGCCCCATTTGGTATGTACCTCTCAAGACATCTGCAACAACTGGAAAGACCGCAGAAATACCTCACTAAAAGAATCACAGGCCTAAAGCAAATGCCCTACGCTGACCACCTTAAAAAACTCCAGCTATACTCTGTTGCATATTGTCTACTCAGAGGCGATCTCTGCTTAACATACAAGGCCATGTCAAACCCAGAGCTGTTGGACATGCTACATTTAAAGAAATCCCAATCCCTCAGAGCCACACACTCCAGGGATCTAAACATTGTCGTCACAATAAATAAAACATGCTGGAGGGATAGATTCCTGACCCAGAGACTCCCCAGACTCTGGAATAGATTGCCTATACATGTCAAGCAGAGTGCCTCTTTGGCCCTCTTCAAAAGGAACCTTGATGATTGGATGGGAGAAAGGAAATTCACCTTGGGGATCACGTCAGTCACCCTGCTAGACAGGGGTCCAGGGAAGTAAATAATGTGGGAAGAAGTAGACAGGGAATTGTTATGTGTAGGCTTGTATAGGCCCTAGGGCTGATAGCCTAGTACCAGCCTATGAACCTATGAACTTGCTTAGAGAAAAACAGCTCTTGTACTCACTTTCCTCACTTATCTAGATGAAAATAGTTTTTTATTCACGCATGTCCAAGGGTCAGCTCCCAGTGTTCTCTCCTGTCTATCTGATGAATCTGGGAATCTTGAGGCAATGTAGAAATTGCCTCATGTACACAGACAACCTTCTCCTCCTATCACCCAACACTACAACCTGTGAGAGATGCACTTATCTAGCCAAACTGGAGATAAAGCTCTCTCCAACCAAGACTGAACTTGACAGTCATGAGGAGAAGGTAAACATTTGCACCACACCACACACATCACATAGTCTCACTAAATCTACACCACCAAAATCCACACATAGTAACACAAAAACATTCGCAGAGGCTCTCAATAATAATCTGTCTAAGCAACAGAGACCTCCAAAGCAGAAACGCAAGCAACCTCCATCCTCCAACACAACCCAAATGACACATAGCCCACAGACTCAGTCTGCCACTCAACCACAGCCAATAAGGCAAAACAACGTACCCAACACACTAGTCATAGGTGACTTTATAGTTAGGCACACTGATGTCCCACTCACCAGGCTAAACAAGGAGAAGGTTACTGTCAGCTGCCTGTCAGGTGCCAGGATCCGCCACATAACCCATGCTCTCAGGTCTGTCATTGTCCATGTTGGTGTGAATGACCTGAGATGTATCTCCCTGAACTACATGAAAAGAGACATGGAAGAGCTCTCCGATCTTGTAGCCCAGGCAGGTATGACCCTAGCCCTGAGTAGCATTCAGCCATTGCCCAGAATGATGCCGCAGTACAAGGACAAAATGATTGACTTCAACAATTGACTAAGCTTCTGGTGTCATTCTAAGGGGATCCAGTGTCTGTCTGCTTGGGATGACATTGTCGACAGACCACAATGCTTTGCCACAGATGGCCTGCACCTGTCACCCCTGGGATTCCGGATACTGGCTAAGGCTCTTGCTGCCCCTATAGGGCCTTTTTTAGGCAAGGTTCAAATAACAAATTCAACACCGTAACAGGAACAGGCAAGCAAAAACTGAGGATAATGGTACTCAATGCTAGAGGTCTAAATCTCAAAATGCACTCACTCGAGGCACTCCTTAAAATGGAGAACATCGATATCTGTGCAGTGACTGAGACCTGGTTCAAGGCTCCAGAGAGCACCCCTGCACTACCAGGCTATAACTCATACCACACTTTTCAGCCATGTAACCTGGACCGAAACACCAAAGGCGGAGGTGTGTCCATATTCATTAAGGATATCCACACCTCCAGGCTAGTTGTGCAGCATAATGCATCCGAGGTTATCCAAGTGCAACTAACTCTGGGCAAAACTGCAATCCAAATTGTAGCTTGCTACAGATCCCCCACCATGCCCCAGGATTCCCACTCCTCTTTTCTTGATGTACTGGAAAATATCAGGGTTCAACCAAACACTCTAATAAGGGGTGACTTTAACTACCCCACCATTAACTGGGAAAACTACTCGTGTACCAACTCCTTAGATCAACACTTTCTGGAATTCATAAACTCCAATGCCCTGGATCAACTTATCCACACCCCCACCAGGGGCAACAATATCCTAGACCTAGTCATTACCAACATGAGTGACCGGTGTTCCACACCTGAAGTCAACTCCTCGTTGGTCCGATCTGACCATAAGCTAATCACCCTTGATATCCACATCCTGCCCCACCCCCAATTAAGGAAACCACAGTAAAAAATTTCTCCAGAGCTAACTTCATGCTTCTTAAGACAGAAGTGGTGAACTTCATGATACCCATGCAGATGGACAATACAGTTACAACTGCTGAATCCTACACAAATGCACTCTATAAGCACTTATAGGAGTGCATGGATCATGCTATCCCAAACAGAACCAAGACATTATCCTCCAAAAAAAGGAAGCCAATCTGGTGGTCCCCTGCCATAAACAAACTGTACAGCAGAAGGAAGAAACTGTTGCAAAAGAGAGCAAAATCCCATGAGTGGAGGAGCTCCCTGGTCAGCCTCAGTAAGAATTGGAGATCCCTTATAAGATCCTCCAAAGCTAGCTACGAAAACAAAATCACCACTAATTCCAAGGACAACCACAAAGTATTCTATAGCTATGTCAAGAATCTCGATGGCAACACCCAGATCTGCTCTGAGTTACAGCACAAAGGCAAGAAAATTACAGAACCAACTGATATTGCCAACATCCTGGCAGATAGGTTCAGTGCCATCTTTACCCCTTCTCACCCCCTAAAGGGCCCATATCTATACAGGAAGAATGCAGAGTCCCTGTAATCACAACTACGCAGGTAAAAGCTGCACTCTCTAATGCCAAAAACACAGCATCCATGGGATCGCAGGCTGTGTTTTACAAGAACTTCAGAATGAACTGGCTCCCCACTTAAGCACCATGTTCAATAATAGCCTCGCATCAGGCTTTGTGCCCACTGAATGGCACACAGCAACAGTTATCCCACTCCACAAAGGGGGAGCCACCACTGATCCCAGGAACTATCAACCTATTAGCCTGACGAGCCTGGTCTGCAAGGCCATGGAACGTATCATCATGGAACTCATAAACAAAGACATTGGTAACCTCCAAACTCTGAATCCCACTCAGTTTGGGTTTGTGAAAGGCAGATCGTGCCTCCTGAACCTGATCGACTTCTTTGAGGCAGTCACGAAAGCCGTAGATGAGGATAAGGTGGTTCACACAGCCTATCTTGACCTTGCCAAGGCTTTTGACACCATCCCCTATTCTGGAATTATAGCTAAACTCACTAAACTAGGCATAAATCCCTACATCACAAGATGGGTTGTCAACTGGCTCACTGACAGAACCCACACTGTAAAAGTTACAGACTCCAAATCTGATCTCAAAGCAGTGACAAGTGGAGTACCACAGGGTTCTGTCCTGTGACCCCTCTTGTTTGGTATCTACTTCTCTGAAGTACAGGCAAACACAGAAGGCCTCTGGCTAACAAAGTTTTCAGATGACTGCAAACTAGGAGCCATAGTCAAGTCCCCAAATGATGTGAACATACTACAGAAGGGCCTCACTGAGACAGATGCCTGGTGTCAGAGCCATGGCCTCAAGCTCAATGCCAAAAAGTGCAGTGTCATCCCCTTTGGTAAAAACTCTGTACCAATGAACTACCACATAGGCAGCAATCTACTTAACACTGAATACGTGATAAGAGACATTGGGACCCAGGTGGACAGTAGTCTCTCCTTTGATAGTCACATTGCCACAGTAGTCAGAAAGTCCTTCTATGTGGCACACCTCATCATAAAAGGGTTCTCATCCAGGAAAAAAAGAGGTCATTGTTCCCCTCTACTCGACACTCATTAGACCCATTATAGAGTACAACGCCCCTTTTGGACTGTACCTCACAAGACATCTGCAGCAGCTGGAAAGGTCACAGAAGTACCTCACAAAGAGGATTACTGGCCTCAAACAAATGCCCTACACTGACCGCCTCAAAAAACTCCAGCTTTACTCTGTAGCATATCGCCTACTCTGAGGTGATCTCTGTCTAACATATAAAGCTATGTCAAACCCAGATCTGTTGGACATGCTACACCTAAAGAAATCCCAATCCCTCTGACCTGCACGCTCTGGAGACCTAAACTTTGTCACCACAATAAACAGGACATGCTGGAGGGATAGATTCCTGTCCCAGAGACTTCCCATACTTTGGAACAGGCTACCCATCTATGTCAAGCAAAGTTCTTAATTAGCACTCTTCAAGAAAAATCTTGATGACTGGATGGGAAATAGAAAATACACCCTGGGGATCACTTCTGTGTCTCTGCTCGACAGTGGCACGGGAAAATAACATTCTTGGGTGGCGTAAACCAGGGAACCTTGTTGGCTAGGCTTACGTAGGCCCTTGGGCTGATAGCCTAGTACCTACCTATGAACCTATGAACCTATGAACAGCTGCACTGCTTTTTTTTGGAGTTTTAAGTGGTCTAATTGTTGTTATTAAGCCCTGGTTTCATTCTTTTGTATTGAGTCTATATCAGGCTAGTCCAGGACTTGTCTTTGCATTGGGGCAGTTGCAGGCCAATCAGATCTAGGTAGCTGTTTGGGCAATAATGGAGAACACTGGAACTCGCATAAGTACAAATCCAGAATACCAAGTTGCGTGGTTACACAATGT
Organism: Protopterus annectens; assembly: GCF_019279795.1. Classification (NCBI taxonomy): domain Eukaryota; kingdom Metazoa; phylum Chordata; order Ceratodontiformes; family Protopteridae; genus Protopterus; species Protopterus annectens. The sequence goes on along the minus strand of NC_056729.1, from coordinate 1,986,904,976 downwards.
CCAGTGCTCTCCATTATCACTGAAACTGTTACTGACACTAAATATGATAAAATAAAAAAAAATGTCAATATTGCTTATCATATCTCTTGGCTGTCTTTGACATTAGAAAGATTCTTAACAATGAATGCATAACATTTCCTTCAAATGTGTAACAGTGAGGAACATGGACTTTATAAGACTCAAAATGGGGAACATTCCTCACAATGATGTCAGTTGAGAGGTATGAGTAACAATAATTGGTTTTCTACCCATTATTTTTAGCCTTGTCTCTTTATTGAGCAAAGAAGTTGAAAACTGTGGGTGAAATGATACGCAGCAGCCCTTAAATGTTATGCAACTGCCATAAAGTTCTGAGAGCTAAGCAAAAGCACTACTGTGATCCAGCGTTCATAATTTTCCCACTGTTTGTTGTGATTTTTTTAAATTACTCTTGCACTGTAATAGTTATATGTGTCGTAGAAAGCCATATGTGTTTTCTTTTTCTCTCCCACCCACCCTGTTGTCGTTCTGTTCTTAAACCCAGTGTATCTCTTGTTGCCTGCCCCTTATGATAATTTGACAACATAATTCTCTCTTCCTCCCAGTTTATTGGCTGCTTACAAAATGATACTTATGTGTTTATTGTCAAGCCTCTCCCCTTAAACTACAAACCAGGCTAAAAACCTTTGATAACATTATTTAATATTGAGTGAATTGATTTGACATGCTCTGATTTTAGATTTTAGTAGATTTTTTTTTTACTATAATTAGTTTACTAGTTCTTGCTGGTGGCAAAATAAGGTTTCCAGGTTAGTTGTTTTGTACTGAAATTTAAATACTCAATAGCAAGTCCACCCAGGCATTACTCTAAAAATGAACTCCAAACAATTATACTTACCACTGTCCCCAGAGTGAATCCTGTTGGTATCATGGACCAGCTCTTCCCCACAAGTTCTCTAGCTAGCCTAATTGAGGGTATCTTGAGACAGTGTAAGAATTTTGTCCTGGTGCAGCATAACATAATGTGTGAGATATGTGTGTGTGTGTGTGTGTGTGTGTGTGTGTGTGTGTGTGTGTGTGTGTGTGTGTGTGTGTGTGTGTGTGTGTGTGTATATATATATATATATATATATATATATATATATATATATATATATAGTATGCTTGGAGGCAAAATTCTCACACATATTAAGCTCAAAATCTGATGAGCAGAACACCACACATCACACATTTACAAGGCCATCACAATACACACAATCCATCTTATGTTGAGGTTCTAAAGATTAACTTGCCTAAATCTCAAAAACCTTCAAAACAATACACAGGCACAAAGTACACTCAGCATATTAAGCCTTCTTTCTCACATAGCACAAGAAGTCTCAAAGTCACAAATACTGAGCCTGTAAGGCAAGCATCGACCCAAACAAACATTCTTGTTATATGTGACTCCATTGTTAAGACATACATATGTGCCTACACTGATTCTGAAGATATAGCTAACCTACTGGATGATAAATTTAGCTCTAACCTTACCTCTCTCTCTCCTCCGTCTGTTCTTCAACATATACCTGAAACTGACCAAGTCCAAAAAGTGGCATCAAAAGCTACAAATACTGCATCAATGTGTCCTGAAAATATACCTAGATATAGCTTAAACAGCATGAATCATGATTTAGCCACAACCCAAACAACATTGTTCAATCTCAGCCTCCATATATTTTTTGTACCAAGTGAATGAACAACAGCTACAGCCATTTACCTGCATAAGAAATGATGTTCCACAGACACAGGACCCAGGAAGTTACAGACCCATAATTCTGACCAGCCTCATATGCAAAGCCATGAAAAGACTTATAATGGAATTAATTAATCAGGACATAGGGAACCTCCAAACACAAGACCCATCTCAGGTTGCAGTCATCAAGGGCAGGTCATGCTTACTCAACCTGGTGCATTTTTTGAAAAGGTCACCAAAGCAATGGATGAAGGCAAAACAGTACACACCACATACCTTGACCTGGTAAAAGCTTTTGACACAATTCCCCTCTCAGGCATAGTATAAATGCTATATAAAATGGGAATAAACCCATATGTCACCTGCTCAATTGCCAATTGGCTCACAGATAGAACACAGATAATCAAAATAGGGGAAGTTACCTCCACGAAGAGGTCAGTCACCAGTGGAGTACCCCAGGGTTCTATGCTAAGACCTTTTCTTTTTGACATCTACTTTTCTTAAGTAAATGTCAGTACCAAAGTGCTCTGGCTGACTAAGTTTTAAGATGACTGCAATCTAGGAGTAGTCATTGAATCCCAGATGACTTAGCCATCCTGCAGGAAGGTTTTTCTCAAATAAATAGCCGGTGTCAAAATCATGGTCCGAAGCTAAATGCCAAAAAGGGCATTACTGTATCTTTTGAGAAGTCATCTACCCAAGAGAACTGCCACAATGACAATACGCCCCTAAGAGTTGACCCAGTTGTTCAGGATTTGGAAACGTATGTGGACAGTGTCCTAACGTTTGACCAAAATGTGTCTACTGTTGTAAGAAAGTCCTTCTATATATTGCACAGCTTATAAACAAAGGGATTGTCTCTAGATCTCTGGATGACATTGCCCCCCTCAACTCAGCCCTCATTAGGCCAGTCATTAAATATAATGCCCCTTTTACCATGTGTCTGTGCAGACACATGCAACAACTGGAACACCCACAGATACCTTAGTAAAAGGATACAAAGCCTAAACATCATGTCCCACATGGACAGACTCAAAGCCCTATCACTGTACTCGACTGCTGAGAGGTGACCTGTCTCTGGCATAGAAGGCATCCTCTCACCCACTACTGATGGATTTACTATATATCATCAACTCAAATGGCATCAAAAATACTCGTTTAGAGATCTAAACCTTTTCTGCGACATCAACAGAACAGTTTGGAGGAGCAGAATATATTTTGTGGAGGATACCGCTGTTATGAAACAGACTCCCCATCCACATAAAACAGAGTTCCTCACTGTCCATATTTAAGCACAACTTAGATCTATGGATGGGAAACAGAAGATCTACTCTAAGACTGCCCCCAGCACTACTAATGGACAGGTGTAGCTCCTAAATGCTTTAGCCCATGCATGAGTCCCCTCAATTTATCTATGGTATGATCCCAGTTATTCTCGTTAGGGGTAAAATATAATTATCAACCATGGAATTAGTGAGGCCAATCTGTAACCAAATGGGATAGGTTATTTCTAGCACAAAACGGGAAGTTGGATAGGCTTAAAATGGCCAGCAAGGCCAGCTAGCCTAGTACGTACCTACGAATCTATTGATAACATAATCATTTGGTGGACTAAAAACATTTGGTTTCTTTAAATAAGCATTCTCGCTCTTACTATCTTGTTTGTAAAAATATACTTTTAAGTTTAAATTCCTTGTTGTAGAAAGTCTAAAATTTACCTTAGTCTCTGCATAATGTGCTATGTTACAAAACTGAAGAAGCTCCAATATTAATAAGAGCAGTTGACTGGGTGAGTCTAAAGAAGACTTTTGGAATGTTTTAAATAAAAAATTGGAAAGGTTTGTTTAAAAATCTCTAGAAGTTCTATGTTACATTCATAATAATGAAAGAACTTACTGAGTGGATAATAAAATTAAACGTCTTTTTGGGATTCTCTGTCTAGAGTGGTTTTCTTATTTTCTTCATAATTTACGCTGTTGGTTGTGGCTTTGTTATTTAAATTTGAAACTGTCTCTGACTTAATAGAATGTCACTGGCTTTGTCTCATAATTGGTGTCTATGCCTCATCAGTAAATCGTAAATCATTGAGGAATGCAGTCCCTGAATGGTGGTGGGGGTGATAGCTGTGGCTGACATCAGCTTACTCTCTTATCATTTGCTGAGTATAACATCTGATTTTACAGGACTAGTGTGCATTTGTTTGAAATAATTTAGATTACTGTTTGTGTGAAAAAAGTTGAAGCTATCTTTCATTTTACAGAATGTCTGTCACCTTGCCTGATATTTTTAATCTGTTCCTCCTAAAATAGGTGGTTTTCTATCAAATCACTGAGGACTGTAGTCCTTAAATGATATCAGACATTTGACTTTTGACGCTTCGTATCCTTCAGAAAATGCATATAAATGCAAAAACTTTTATTCTAGCACTTTTCTAAGAATATAAAAACAATATTTAAAAACCTGTCTCTGATTTTGAACTTTGGTCCCTCATTTTTTGGCTTTATCCCTAATTTTTGCACTGAGGTTATGAGGCATTTTTTAGCACTGGCAGGCAAGGTATACACAATAAAGTGTTTTTAACTGCTGGATGGGGTAGTAGCTGTTTATGGATGAAAGTAACTTTCATCTAACGATTTGTTCAGTTAACTAACTTTGCAAGGCTAGCATGCATTTGTGTGAAATAAGTTTGAATATCTGTAGCTACTGTTTATATGAAACAAAGTTGAAATGTCATTGCTCTCAACTCTCCTTGATTTCACTAAATGCTCCAGATTGTCATCATAGTTTGGTCTGCTCTTCATAAAATGTGTGGCTTCTTGCAAATCACTGAGGATTGCACTCACTATATGATGTGAGCTAACTGAGTTTCAGACTTCATATCCTTCAGAAAATGCAAGATAATGCAAACAAACTGTTATTGTAACAACTTTTAAGTATATAAGAGAAACCTGTCACTGATTCTGGGCCACTGCCTCTCATTATTTTTGTCTTTGTTGCTAATTCTTATGATAAGAGGTGAAAATAGAAAGTGTATTATTTTTTTTCCCAGTCAGATGAGGTATACACAGTAATGGTTATAACTGATGTTTGGGGATGGCACTGTTGGTGGATGAAAGTATAGTGCGCTCTTATTTTCCCAGTTTAAATATCCTTACTTTTCTGGTCTAGCATGTGTTTGTGTGAAATAATTTGGAACACCTGGGCTACTGTGTGTGTATACAAAACTTTCCTGAAGTACTGTACAATGTGTCCATGTTTACTTATTTATTTTTACCGCAGTCAGACATCTGAGGCAGCAATAGCCAACAATGGGATGACACAACAAGTGCTGGGTACAGGAAATGTCTGTGGATGAGACAGGATGACTATGCCTGTCATGATCAAGTTAAACATTTTTAGTCTGGCTTTAAAGGACTGGTGTGCATTTGTGTAAAGCACTATTAAATTCTTTACTGAGACTTTTTATTACTATTGGATATTTAATGTATACACAGTCAAGTGGCTATAATTGGTGGGTATAGACATTAGTGCATTATATTGACAGTAGTTTGAATGGTCTTGAATAAGGAAGCTGAATCCCAAAGAACATGAGCATTTATACATGGTCCAAAAAAAAGTGAGGGGGGCATGGTTTGAAAACTTTTCATTGTTTAAAGTACACTTAACGCGCGCACACACGCACACACACACACACACACACACACACACACACACACACACACACACACACACATACACACGTGTATTGACAGGAGTAGGCAAGCATGTACAAATTCATACTTGATGGCGTAACATTTTGCCCAACAGAAGGGCAATAGATGTTCCAGTTTCAAGCACAGAAGTAAAATTAAAAAGCAAGCAAAGATGAGATCTCTGTCCTGACTGATATATGTTTGATATATATTACTAGGAGAATATGACTTTGCTGAGGAAACTATGAAGCTTTGCTCATTTCACATAATGCCCCAACATAACTGGCCACTGAGTCATTGCATACAAGTGGACACATCAGCAGCCAGAGCATCTGTAGAGCTGTTCAACCTAGAAGTCTGACATAACTGTGTTTTCAGCTAGCATTTTAGTTTTACATAGCTTTTACAGAGCTCAGAGCTTTAACTATTCTATTCTGAGTATTTTTAACAATTGTTAATCAATATGTTCTGACCTACAGGTGCTTCCTCCATGTGCATCTCCTGTTATCTTGTTAGCGGAGAGCAGCTTAGTTATTTTTATTATACCAGTGCTAGTTAGCTGGACAGCTGCAGCTCACTGCCTAGAAATCTGACACAGCAGTTTGGTTTCTTAGATGGCACGTCATTTGTACATAGATAAACTTAGTGTCTATCATTCATTGAGTCATCTAGACCTTCCAGGGCTTGACAACAATAACCACTTAAACAACAGACAAGCACTACTTGGCAGCATAGCAGATGACTTCATTCACTTCTTTTCTTACATGTTGGATAAGCTGCTAATCTTAGATAATCAAAAGCTTACTCGCTTCCCTACCAACCACAAAGTCCTTTATATCAATTCCTACATGTTAATGAATTATCACATATTGTTTTCACCACCACCACCACCACCCCACCACCACCACTGTCATACCAGTCATGAAGCTATATTTTTCATCTATGCATGTCTAAATGGAAAAACATTTCACTGAGCTGCCTATGAATTGGTCTCTGCCCTACACCTCTTGTTTTGGATATACAATCCTCACGCTACTTATGCAATCCTTATGGTGCCTGAATTTGCTTGTTGTGTTTCTATAGTCTATTCGTGAAAGGCTCCTGGAGAAAACTGTTAGCAGAATTATCATCCCTCTCTAGGCCGTAGCCCTTCATCTATGTCATGCTGGAGGCGGAGCCTTCTGAACTGTATATACAGTTCTAAAACTTGATCTTACCAGTTGTTGCAAAAAGAAGTAGTAATTTCCTGTTATCTAGCAGTAATTCCTTTTCAAAGCTCTCATGTTGACTGTCAGATCCTTATAGATGCCCTGTATATAATTCCCAATGTATGCCTACCATAACAACTGTATGAACTTGCCAAGCAAGGACCAATGTAAGATTATGAGACACACATCATGTAAATATAACAAGTGTTTGAGCCCCCTCTCTTCACACCTTAAATCTGTTCCAAACTTTGTGGGAAACAGACATAAAGAATCTTCCATTTGCTGCCTAAATGCTAATTTAAATAGACATGAAAACAGTCATTTCCAGCTTTAAGTCAGGAGAAAACCATTAGAATTATGGCAGCTGAAATGGGTTTTTTTCTGTTCTTTATGAATGCTGATGTTTATAGTAAACTATGTATGATTTGTTATCTGGTGAATAAAATTATCAGAAACTGTATATGCTTGAATTTAAGAAACTGTATGCTGTTCTTGATGTCTTACTGGAACATGTTTTAAATAATGATGAATTATTAAACAATATCTATCATTGTCTAACAGCTAAGAATCCAAGACTCCCAGTGCTCTTAGGTATGCTGATGGAAAACAAAAATTTGATTTGTTCTCCATTCAGAATGATACTGACAGAAAGGGGCTAAAAAACTGACCCCACTTCTGCATTGTTGAACCCATGCTAAAACCGGACATCTTACACATTTTTGATTTCTGAAAGATTTGTTTGACTTTGTGGAACAAATTGTGCATTTTTTCATTTGATTCCTAAATGTTACTTGTAACCAAGGATGTTATTTAATTTTATATGGTCATTCCTTAGGACATTGGCCTTGAAAGTTTAGTTGGTATTTGGCTAGCTGAAAAAAATAATCATAGTGATGTTATGTACCTTCTTGAACTCCGTGTTGAACAACATCTAATTTGTTTTCCCGAGGATTTTTTCCAGCTAAAAAGCAGGGTAGCAACACAAACAGTAGCAGTTCCTATTTTGAGTCGCTGCTTGGGAAGAAGCATAGATATCTGAATCCAGATTTCATAGTTACATCCACAGCTATGGCAGGTTTGTCATAGTTTTATTGTAGAGTACTAACCTAATGACCTAATGGGCCAGTTTATGCCTAACCAAGCTCCCCAAAAAATGTGATAGGTAGCTGTTCCCAAATGTTTTGCGGTGGGCATATATACTTGGGCATTACTAGTCAAACATTTACTAGCTTCCTCTTTCTGATAGAGACATGGGTGGCAAACCAGGGTTATAGTTGCAGTTCCCCATCCACTGGTCCCAGTTCTGCTTGAATAAATGCAATGAAGAACTTTAACTTCACTTAGATGGTAAGCTTGTTCCAAAGAAGAGGAGCCTCTGAGACACATCCCTGTACCTCCAGCATGTTTTATTTATGTTGCTGTTGAGGTTCAGATCCCTTGATCAGGTGTTTCTGATGTTAATTGTTTTATGGATGTGCAACAAATCCATTAGTAGAACTGGAACTGAGGAAACTTTGCAGACCAGACATAAGTCACCTCTCAACAGCCTATAAGAGACTGAATGTAAGGACAATGAATTAAGGTGGTCTGTGTAGGACTTGTATTCTACTCTATGCATTCTTTTTGTGAGACATCTCTGTGGATGCTCAAATTGCTGCATATGCCTAATGAGGTACATACTGAAAGGGGTGTTGTTCTCAGTGATTGGGCTTCTGATGGCAGAGTGCAATGTAATGATGATATATTTGGACCTAGGACACCATACCTTTAAGTTGTGCAACATGGAATGATTTCATAACAGAACCAGTAACACCAAGAATTTTCTGGAAAAGATTTTGGAGACTAGAAATATGGTGGCCAAATGCCAACTCTCTGTTTACATATGTTTCCAAGTCCCTAACTACATGGTCTATTGTCAGGTGTGTATTATCAATGTGTAGTAGTCCATCTTACCAACATATACTATGATGCACTTCTTAGCATTGAGTTTTAGGCCATGACTCTGGCATTATGTATTAGTCTGTGTCAGGCCTTTTTGGGGGATAATTTATCTTGGGAGGAATTGATGACTTTTCCCAATTTGCAATCATCTCCAAACTTCGTCAGCCAGAGGCCCATCATGTTAGTCTTGACTTCAGAGAAGTAGATGCTGTACAGTAGTAACCTCAGCACTGAACACTGGGGCACCCCCCCCCACACTTGTAACTGGCCTTTTTGTAGAGATAGATTCTCCTATTCTGACTTCTTGGGTCCTGTCTGTGAGCCAGATGACTATTCAGAGGATGATATATGGGTTTATAATCAATTTAGTAAGCTTGTTAACAATGCCCAAGAGGGTATTATGTTAAAAGCCTTGGCCAGGTTGAGGTATGCTGTATGCACTGATTTTCCCTTATCCATAGCTTTGATGACCTTCCCACAGAAGTCCACCAGGCTGAGTAGGCAAGACCTACCCTTGAGAAACCTAAACTCAATTGAGGTCCAGTGTTTGTAACTCACCTATTTAATCATTTATGCTATAGAGTACTATCATCTCCATAACTTTTTATATGAGGCTAGTCAGGCTAATGAGTCAGTAATTCCCCAGGTCCATGGATGGACCGCCCTTGTGCATTGGTATAACCACTGCAGTCCTCCATTCATTTGGTACAAAGCCTGTTTGGAGGCTTTGCTTGAGTAGAGACTCTTGTGGGACCAGTAGTTTATGTTCATGCTATTAAGGAGTCATCCTGGGATATTATCTGGTCCCATCAATGCAGTGTCCTTGGCCTTGGAGAGTGCCTTGAGAAGTTACTCTCTAATTAAGGTTGAGTGATGAATGTTGGAATTCATTTAGGAATACCTGGGGATAAGAGGGGGTATGAAGCTGAAGCCAAATTTGAAGGCCAGGAGATTAACTCTATCATCTAGTTCCAGATAGGTGGCACAATTTACTATTAATATGGTAGATTGATGTGTGTTACCTTTCAGGTTTCATTTCTTCTCTGGAACAGTAGCCAAAGTACAATGTTTATGTTTGCTGAGTATCTTAACATAATCACCAGTTTCTTGAAATTCAACGTAAATATGATAGTCAGGATTTTACTTTTCTTGATATTGCTGTATTCAAGAATTCAGAATATAGTAAACTGTTAATGATTTATTTAACAGTTTTAAAAGAAGACAGTCGTTTAGACTACTCTAGTATGCATCCGCACACATACACACAAACACACATAAAAAAAATGTCATTTAAGGCTAATATGTTAGAGTATCCCATCTGACTTTTCCACAACAGATTTTGTAACAAAATGTTGGGAAATTAGTACTTTCTGTTTGGTATGAAACACCCCAGTGCACCTATTGTCATTCCTATGATAAAGATGCTGGGTGAGTTAGGAGAGAAATGGCTCCTGAGAGTACTCATAGCAGTTTGGAGAGAAAGGCATACCCCAGATGACTGGAGAATAAGCATCCTCGTGCCAGTGTTCAAAAACAAAGGGGACATTCACAACAGTGGGCAGTACAAAAGTATCAAACTCTAGTCACATTTCATGAAAGTTCTGGAGAAGGTGATTGATAAATGAATACACAGAGTAGTAGTAACAAGTAAGATGGGAGCTGAGCAGTTCAGATTCAAATCAGTATGCAGCACAACTGACCTGATGTTCACAGTCAGACAGATAGTTGAGAAGAAGGTAGAGATAAGGAAAGAGTCCAACTGGGCATTCCTAGTCTTGGAGAAAGCATATTACAAGATCCCAAGAAAACTGACTTGGGACATCCTGTAGTGATTTGCAGTCCCAGAAACATTGACAGAATTAGTGCAGGCTATGTACAAGGACCCAATTACTCATGTGCAAACAGTGTTTGGTCTCACAGGGGGGTTCCCAGTGGGATTAGGTGTGCATTAAGGTTCAGCTCTGAGCTGACTGCTGTTCATTACTGGTGATGGAATATTAGCAAATAGGTCAGAGAGGAACAGATCAACAAAGTTGCTGTATGCGGACAATGTGGCATTACAGGTGAACTCTGAACAAGGACCTCAGCAAAGGATAGGGGAACAGAATACAAACCTGAAGGTAATGGGATGAAACTGAGTGCATATAAGACAATTGTAATGGTAGCAAGCTGTGGAGTTCAGAAGAAGCTGAGAATTGAGACAGAAGGGAAAGGAGTGGAACAGGTTAACACCATCAAGTATTTGGGAGGGGTGGTTGAAGAGAATGGAAGTCTGAATGAGGAGGTCAAAGAAAGAATGAGAGGGACTGCAGCCAAATGGCACATAGTGTCAGGTGTAGTATGTGACAGAAGAATACCAAAGAAGTTAAAAAGTAAGGTGTACAAAACAGTGGTGTGACCAGTACTACTGCACAGCACAGAAACCTGGGCAGTAAAGGCAGAGCAGTTGAGAAAGCTAGAGGTGATGGAGATAAAGTGCCTGAGACAGGTGGCAGGATGCACACTGTGGCACAGATGAAGAAATGAGGATATAAGAGCAGAAGCAAAAGTTGCTCCAATTGCAGAAAAGCTCAAAGAGAACAGATTACATTGGCTCAGACACATCCACAAAAAAGCAGAAGGCAATCTGGTGAAAAAGATTTGCAGTTCTCCATTCTCAAGGCACAAAGCCTGTTTTGAGGCTGTAATTGAAAAATGACTCAGGTGGTCCTGATAGGTCATGTTTCAAGCTATTTAGGAGGCATCAGGGCCCACTGAGGCTGTGCTTTTGGCCTTAGTGAGCACCACCACAACCTGCTCCCTGTTAATAGTTGGGGTGTATGCTAATAGGTATTTCATGGAGGCAGCCAGGGGGGAGTGGGGGTGGAGTTTGAGCTGAATTTGTCTGCCAGCAAATTCGCTATCTCTCTCTGCTCAGTGAGGGTGACACCACTGGCCACCAATTCAGCAGACTGATGTGTGCTGTCTTTGAGGTTTCAAACTTAGTTGCAGAAGTCCTTGTGGTTGTCTTTAGCCTCTGAGGTTATATTTGACCTCATAATTGGAGTTGTTGGACCTAATTAGTCCTCTTAGTTTCCTGTATAGTTTAATTACAGAGCTCCTATCATTAAGGGAGCTGCTCTTCCTGATTTTGGCCATGATTTTTTTCCTTTTGTTGTATAACCAATTAAAGTTAGGATTCCACCAGTGTGGTTTGATTTTTGAGTTTGTTTTGGGCTTACTTTTATTAGATACAACAGTCTTTATGCAGCCATTTACATGGTTCTACGTGGTCTACATTGGATTAGGAGGGGCACTGTACTTTGACAAACTATCAATTAATAGGATGTAGTTTGCTTTGGAATACTTCCTGCCTCTTATAGAATTTGCAAGGGGTACCGAGCTGACTTTTTTATTGAAGGTGACAGCTCTGTGGTCCAACCTCACCAGTGAGGATGTGATGGAGGGGTTGCAGCACTTTCCCATTTTGGTGAGCACCAGGTCCAGTATGTTTGAACCTCTGAAGGGTGTATGCACTATCTAGTCAAGGGTATTTGTGTCAATAAAGTGCAGAAATCTTTAATCCAGTGAGTATGAGGCAGTGTATGTTTCCCAGTCTATAGACAGATAGTTAAAGACTCCCATGAATAAGGTATTTGATTTAATGGTGAGTGTCTCCAGTAGGTCTAAGTATGAGCTATGGGATTTTAAGGACATAACAGGTGACCTATGGGTTCATAGGTTCATAGATGTGTACTAGGCTAATGGCCCTGGAGCCTTTATAAGCCTAGCCCATAGAAGTGCCCTGGCATCGTGCCGCCTAACGTTAGTTCCCAGTGCCTCTACCAAGTAGAGCCACTGGAGTGATCCCCGGGTGAACTTTCTATTTCCCATCCTCTCATCAAGATTTCTCTTGAAGAGGGCCAGTGAGGTGCTCTGCTTGACAAGTATGGGAAGTCTATTCCAGAGCATGAACAGTCTCTGGGTTATGAACCCATCCCTCCAGCATGTTCTGTTGATTGTGGTAATGAGGTTGAGGTCTCTGGAGCATGTGGTGTGGAGGGATTGGGATTTTTTTAGATGTAGCATTTCTAACACAGCTGGGTCAGACATGGCTTTGTAAGTCAAGCAGAGATTGCCTTTTAGTAGATGATATGAGACAGAGAATAGCTGGAGTTTTTTTAGTCTGTCCATGTAATACATGTGTTTATGGCCTAGGATCCTCTTTGTGAGGTACTTTTGTGGCCTTTCCAGCTGTTGAATATGTCCAGTGAGGTACATGCCAAATGGGGCATTATACATGATGACTGGCCTAATGAGAGAAGAGTAGAGAGAGATGATGACCTCTTCCTTCCTGGATGCAAAACCCTTGGTAATGAGATGTGCCACATAGAAGGACATTCTGACCACAGTGACAATGTGGTGGTTGAAGGAGAGGTTGCTGTCAACCTGTGTCCCCAGATCACTTATAATGACTTCAGTGTTCAGTGGGCTCCCATTGATGTGGTAATTAATGGGAACTAAGTTTTTCCCAAAGGGGATGATGATGCATTTTTTGGCATTAAGCTTAAGGCCATGGCTTTGACACCAATCATTGGTCTCCGTGAGGCCTTATGTCTACATCACTTGGGGAGTTAATGATGACTCCCAGCTTGCAGTTGTCTATGAACTTGGTCAACCAGAGTCCCTCCGTGTTGGTCTGGACTTCTGAGAAGTAGATGCCAAACAGGAGAGGACCCAGGACCGATTCCTGTAGGACTCCACTCAAGACTGGTCGGCAGTCTGACTTGGAGTCCGCTACTTTCACACTATAGCTTGCTAGGATATGGTATGAAATGTTGTGTATGGTGATTTGTATGCAGATAAATTCCAGGGCATCATCGTGTTTAACTAACCTAGAGGTGCAATTCTTGTTAATGTAGATTGAGACTCCTGCACCATTTCTTCCTGTCTGTGCATTTGATGGTCTAAATGAGTGGAAGGCCACTGAAGCATTGCACTGCTGGAATACTTTCTGCAGATTTAAACCATGTCTCGGTAATGGCACAGAGGTCTATATTCTCCAGGAGAGCCTGTAGGGTGTGAAGGTCCTTGTTTAGGCTCCTAACAACCTCCTTTGGGGGTTGGGAGGATGGCCTAATGGTTAAGGTGTTTGCCTTACAGCAGTAACACCTTTAGCTTTATTTGTGTTTTATTAACTGCTTGTATATTGGTAGAATATCTAGGATAATGAGAATACATTTTGCAATGCATTATAGAGTTATTACATCCAAGAAATCAAATTCTTTATATAAATACAGCATACTGCACAAAGACTTTATGAAGCTTGTTTTCCTATTTTGTAAAAGGTCAAATCAGATATGACAGTTGAGAATTATTACTTGAAAAGCAAAAACTAGCATGGAAGCTCAAATTTAATGTCTTTCAGCATTCTAATCTCAGTGCTTCTGAGAATATTAAATGTATTTTAGAAATATAGAATTTGCAATGCTAATTTACAGAAAAGTTTTTATCATCATGTTACAATATTTAGTTGCTGATGTTTGTACTCATTTGATTCAGATAGATAAATTTATTTTATACCCAACAGTGTTTATATTAGAATGAGGTCATCATGTAAATGAATGTATTTAAACAAGAAAGTTTGCTATAATGAACTGTCTGAAGTTCTTTTTTTAAAACTGAAAGTGCTTACTTTTCACTGTTAATAAAAGTGTTTGCCCCTCACTCAGCTATCAATGACTTTTTTTTATTTCAGTGGTAACTATTTCTAATTGTTGTATGTTAATATTGTTAACTGTCTTTGGAGCTTTTCTTTCTGGGCCTCCGCTGAAAACAGGCTTTCACCCAGTTGGACTATCCCAGTAAAAAAAAAATGTTAAATAAATAAATAGTTAACCCATAACAGTCATATGTTTACCCAGCCATTTGTAGGTTAACACTAGCTGAAATCTGTGAGGCAGAGAGATACACAGGACCTGTGGGTAGGAAAGATAAGTTATTAAGAACCACTATGCTGACAACATAAACCAGTACAATTCTTGTGACATACAATACACCAGAAAATGTCAAAAGTAAAAAAAAAGTCAAAGTCAAAGTAAATAAACAAAAACAATAATGACAATTACACTCCAAGACAAATACATATCTATATTTATCTGTATACATATATATATATCTATATATCTATATATCTATATATATATATATATATATATATATATATATATATATATATATATATATATATATGGATTCACTTTATAACCTCGAAATGCTGAAATATCGAATTTCAGTATCTCGCGACTATAAAACCGAATCCACAAAACACCGACAAACAAAAACTGCAAAACCACATAACCGAAAACACCACACACACTACACTAAACATACAACACAACACCCACATCACAACATAAACAAAAAAAACAACACACATACACAACTCACACACACATAAGCAGGGGGGCAAGCCCCCCCGCACCCGCCATGTGGGGGGCTGCGCCCCCCTCACCCCCCCTACTTATATATACTAACTCCGAGATCGCACAAACACAACACAAAAGCTCACTCACGCACGCACATTCTCCAATCCCTCACACACTCTAACTCCCACTCAAAACCCTTACAAAACACTCACTTACCTGACTTAACACCTACATCCAAACACGGCACTGCGCACCAACAAAACACAAACCCGGACATTACATAGCGCAACTTCATAACCACGAATTCGACATATTTTCGACATACGTCAACTTCTCGATTATGAACGTTCGCTATTTTTAACATTCAACTTTATAGCTTCGAGATACTGAAATTCGACATGTCAGTATTTCGATGTTATAAAGTGAACCTATATATATATATATAAATATATATATATATATATATATATATATATATATATATATATATATATATATATATATATATATACATATATTCATCCATCCATTCACAGCTCCTTTTTCCCATTTTGCACATGGGGTTGGGCTGTCCCTGAAACAGTGGCAGTCATTTACAGCCAAGGTTTACACTGCCTGGTGCCTAGCCCTGCCACAGTTCTTCTACAACACACACTGGCATGCACAGTCACACCTATGGCCAACTTAGAATGTTTAGTCCACCTACTTCATGTCTTTGGAATGTGGGAGAAAAAGAAAACACCCAGAGAAAACCCACGTGAACAAAGGCAGGGCATGCAGACCCCCTCACAGAAGGCATCCCAGGTAACCTCTTGCTATGAGGCAACAATGATATCTGCTGTGTCACTGTAATTTAGTTGATTGTCTTTAAAGTCAGCGTCTGTGGAGTTGACACAAATTGTTTGACTAAAGAGATGGTTGATAGTTGTGTGAGATCATTACATTACTAGAGTGGGGAATAATATTGTGCAATCTCAAAATTATAACACAAAATTAGCATGGGTGAGCCTCGCCCACATAGTGGTGCATGGGGGCTTAACTCCTGCAAAAAAAAAAAAAAAACAATGTTATCTCGCATTGCATGGGTAGTGACATGTCAGTCTTTTGTTGTTGACATCACTTTGGCTGTTTTGATCATTTTTAGTTTGCCCATGTGTATTTATATATATATATATATATATATATATATATATATATATATATAAATGGTTGCCATGGGTTTTGTCGTCACATGCATTCATCACATGACACTACCTTTGGTACTTATTATCCATGGGTACAGTGATCGAATGATATTACAGTTGAACTGCAACAGTTTAACTGTAATACACTTTTAGGAATTATCCTCTTTCTCCATGGTTGTGCAGCCACTGAGTTAGTATATTTAATTTTGGGGGGGTATGGGGGAAACCCCCATGTCAGCAGTGTGTGGGGTGGAGCTCCCTATGTTAAAGTAATGTTTGTAGTTTACTTAGGTGATTACAAATGTAACGTGTTTTTTTATATCTGTGATCACATAAGTAAAATGTTTTTTAGATAACAGTGTTCGTAGATGAATTGATTCAACATATTTAATGTCTATCAAAGTTCATCACTGATCTAAAGACATACATAGGTCATAGGTAGGTACTAGGCTATCTGCCCAAAGGCATTTATAAGCCTAGCCAGAATGTGTTGGCTTTCGCCACCCCCTTAGATTAGTTCCCTGTACTTCTGTCCAGCAGAGTCATTGAAGTGATCCTTGGGGTAAACTTTCTGTTTCCCATCCACTCATCAAGGTTTCTCTTGAAGAAGTTTAGCAAGGAGCTCTGCCTAATGTAGATTGGAATCTTGTTCCAGAGCATGGGAAGTCTCTGGGACAGGAATCTATCCCTCCAGCACATCCTATTTATTGTTGTGGTGAGGTTTAGATCCCTGGAGTGTGTGGCTCGAGGGGATATGGTTTTCTTTAGGTGAAGCATGTCCATCAATTCTGGGTTGGACATGGCCTTGTATGTCAGGCAAAGATCACTTCTGAGTAGGTGGTATGCAACAGAGTACAGCTGGAGTTTCTTCAGTTGAGCTGCATAGGACATCTGCTTGAGGTCAGTAATCCTCTTGATGAGGTACTTCTGTGGTCTTTCCAGTTATTGCAGGTGTCTTGTAAGGTACATCCCAAATGGGGCATTATAGCCCCTAGTTTGCAGTTGTCTGCGAACGTGGTCAGCCATAGTCCTCCTGTGCTTGCCTTACCTCTGAGAAGTTTATGCCGAACAGGAGGGGTCCTAGGACTGAGCCCTGGGGAATGCCACTTGTAACCAGTTTAGAGTCAGACCTAGCTCCCGCGACTTTTACCATGTGGGTTCTGTTTGTGAGCCAGTTGGCAACCCATCTTGTGATGTAGGGGTTTATGTTCAGGCTGGTGAGCTTGTCTATAATATCTGAGTGGAGAATGGTGTCGAAGGCCTTTGCAAGGTCTAGGTAGGCTGTGTGAACTACCTTTCCCTCATCTATAGCCTTGGTAACTGTCTCAAAGAAGTCCACCAGGTTTAGGAGTCATTATCTGCCCTTAACAAAGCCGAACTGGGTGGGGTCCAGTGTTTGGAGGTTTCCAATCTCTCTGTTAATGACATCCGTGGTGATGCGCTCCATAGCTTTGCAGACAAAGCTAGTCAGGCTTATAGGGCAATAGTTCCCGGGGTTCGTTGTGGCTCCACCTTTGTGGAGTGGAATAACCATTGCTGTGCGCCACTCTGTGGGCATGTAGCCTGTGGAGAGGCTGAGTTTAAACAGTGTGTTTAGGTGAGGGGTTAGTTCATCTTTGAGCTCATGTAGGACACAGCCAGGGACACTGTCTGGTCCCATTGATGCTGTGTTTTTGGCTTTGGAGAGGGCTGTTTTAACCTGAGTGTCTGTGATTTCAGGGGCACTACATTCTTCTGGTATAGTTATGGGCCCTTTTGGGGGTGAGAGGGGGGTGAAGTTTGCACTGAACCTGTGTGCCAGGATGTTGGCTATATCAGTCGGTTCAGTGTATTTTGTGCCATTCTGCACTAACTCTGAGCAGATCTGAGAATTGCCACAGATTCTTGACATAGCTAAAGAATGCCTTGTGGTTATCTTTGGAGTCCATGGCAATTTTTCTTTCGAAGCTAGCCTTGGAAGATTTAATGAGGGAACGTAGTTTCTTGCTGATACTGATCAGGGATGTCTTCCCTTCTTGGGATTTTACTCTTTTCTGTACTAGTTTCCTCCTTCTATTGTATAGCTTGTTTATGGCAGGAGTTCACCAGATTGGTTTCCTTTTCTTGAAGGAGTGAGTCTTGGTTTTGTTTGGGATAGCACGATCCATGCATTCTTGTAGGTGCCCATAGAGTGCATTAGTAAAGGATTTTGCAGCTTGGACAGCATTATCCTTTAGCATGGGGGCTTTGAAACTTCCCACCTTGGTCTTAAGTAACGTAAAGTTTGCTTTTGAAAAGTTTTTCACAGTGGTTTCTTTGACTGGGGTGGTGGCAGAATGTGGATATCCAGAGTGATTAGTTTATGGTCAGATCTAACCAGCGAGGGGGTGACCTCCAGTGTGGAATACCGGTCACACATGTTGGTGATGACCAGTTCCAATATGTTGTCACCTGTGGTGGGGGTGTTGACCAGTTGTTCCAGGGCGTTTGAGTTTATAAATTCTAGGAAATGTTGGGCAAGGGAGTTTGTACTTGAGTAGTTCTCCCAGTTAATGTTCGAGTAATTGAAATCACCCTATATCAGGGTGTTAGGTAGGACCTTTATGTTTCCCAGTGTTTCCAGGAATGCAGAGTGGGGGTCCTGGGACATGGTGGGTGATCTGTAGCAAGCTATAATTTGAACAGCAGTTTTGCCCATTGTTAGTTGCACGTGGATGATCTCTGAAGCATCGTGCTGTGCCACTAACCTGGAGGTGTGGGTATCCTTAATGAATATGGATACTCTCCCACCTTTTGTATTTCGGTCCGGGTTTTGTGGCCAGAATGTATGGTATGAATTGTAGCCTGGTAGTGCTGGGGTGCTCTCTGGAGCCTTAAACCAGGTTTCTGTTACTGCACATATATTGATTTTCTCCATAATGAGGAGTGCCTCGAGTGCGTGCATTTTGAAGTTTAGACTTCTGGCATTGAGTAGCATTACCCTCTTTTTTTTGTTACTTGTGCTATTTTCGGTGGTGGGCTTGTCTTTTGAGCCTTGCATAAAAAAGGCACTATGGGGGTAGCAAGAGCCTTGGCCAGTATTCAAAAACCTAAGGGTGACAGGTACATATCATATAAATATATGAACGTCCATGACATTTCATTAAAATGTTAAAACACCAAACCACAAATGATTGAACATTTGTCTTCAATCATTAAAATATTGACAACCTAACAAAAAAAGAAAACATCTTTTTTTTGCAGAGAGGGCAAGCCCTGCTGCACCCCCACACTCCCTGCAAAAAATATCCATCTGTCTGTCTATCTATCTATCTATCTACACACCAAATCCCAAGATCACACTACAGTGAGGAAAGGGCCAGTTTCTCAATCACCACTGTTCCACAGTCTTACTAAGAAAAAGCTGGTAATGTTCAGTTAGCTGATTTTTCAGCCAGCTGCACTGGTTTTCCCACATCTGATGAAACAACCTCTTGATGAAATGAACATAACATATATATATATATATATATATATATATATATATATATATATGTTGTGTGTGTGTGTGTGTGTGTGTGTGTTGTGTGTGTGTGTGTGTGTGTGTGTGTGTGTGTGTGTGTGTGTGTGTGTGTGTGTGTGTGTGTGTGTGTGTGTGTGTGCAATTATATATATATATATATATATTTATAGGTAAATAGCTTTAAATAAAAATGTTTCATAGTGTTTATACATTTGTAGCTTCAGGATTTAGTTTCCCTTCTCCCCAGCATTGTCTGATCTCAGAAGTTGATATAATTAATTAAAAAGAGTATGAGGGTGCTTCCCCACAGATATGGGGTGCAAGTTTGTTTGCCACCTAAAATAATTCTGTTATGATTTAAGTTTCTTGGGTCATAAGTCATTCTAATTTCAGATGTTAATACTGTAAGGTTATTTTTATTTTAGTTTAGAGGATTTGTACAAATGGAATTTAAAATTCTGTCATGATCCCATTTTTCCTAATACTTCATTTCTTATCTAGCAGCCTTCTGTGTATCTTTTCTGCTACTTTACTAGCCCTCTGCCCTGCAGTGCTTAAATCCACTCTGCCCTATACAATTTATTGAAGTTCCCACCTCCAGTATTCATTTGACCCTTTTTATAACTATGTACTCCAGCCAGCATGTCAAAAGACTTCCTGACTTGTTGGGTCTCTGTAGCCAGGGAGGATAGGATTGACTGCTGGATTCATCAACATTTATTTTCCATACAGGAACAGTGTAACCACTCCTGCACAGAAAATGGCCACTCTGCAAACCACGTACTTGCCGTTTTCACATGCACGAGTGGCCTTACACTGTTCCTGCACGGAAAACCGTTCAGCATGCAAATCACCTCATTTACTGGTGAAAACCATGCAAATGAGGTGATTTTGTGATACAGCAAGCTGACCGGATTCCATATAGGAACAGTGTCAGTGCAAAAATGTATTCGGCTAGTAGCCGAATACATTTTTGCATCTGACAAAATGGAGGCTTAACAGCTCGTGAAAAGCATGTATTCTTGTTGAGCAGACATGCCAGTGGGCAAATATAAGGCCTTTGGCATTAAAATCTGCTTAATTTTGTTAAAAATAAATGTTTTTTGGGCCGATCTCGGCCTTTTAAGCTGAGGGCAGAGGCGTGCAAATACAGGGGTACCGAAAATGGGAAAAACTGCATTTGAACAGAAATCTGCATTTTGCCATGATAGTCAATGGCATGCAGAATGTAAACAAGACAAGGGAGCACTGGTTGTCAAGGGCAAAGGGTGTGCTTGTAACTATGAACCTACATGCTGGAGTATGCAAATGAGGGGACTTATACTGAATCACAGATTTCTCCCAACTGGCAGCCTGCACTGAACCGTGCAGGTGCAGGAACAGACAACCATGTAGGCAGGACAAGAGGATGACTTCAGTAGGGGGTGCATTATGGTTGCTATAAACTGATTGGAGCCCTGCAGCCCGTGTTTGCCCTTAGCTAAACACAGCTAAGGAAGGGGGAGTGTCGGCACTGTTTACATTGCCTAAACGGGTGTGCACAGCACGCTCCAGGTTTTAAAAGCTAAAGAAAAAAAAAGAGGAAATAGCAGCAGTGTTGACATTTGAGCACTGTGAATGCACGCAATGCCTCGGGCCTTAGACTAAGAAGAAACTGGGAAGGGGAAACAGCAGTAGAAAAGCAATCAAGGAGAACTAGCATAGCTGGCAGGTGGAATGTATCAGAATCAGCCAATTACACAGGCAGCAGGCTAGCACAGCACTATAAATCATGCAAACACCTTACAAACAGGTTTTTCCCACAAACTCTACACCACCAGTGTACACAGATGGGGGATGTTTAACAGGCAAAACTAACTAAAAATGTTAAAGGCTGCTGCCTCTTTACTCTCTATCAGTATGTGCTAGAGACTGAGGGTGCTGAGGAGGAGAATGCTGACAACTGACCCACAGTGATGAGAAGGAGAACAGTGTACAGACCCAGGGTAACCTACCAGGGGTTACATGAGCTGGAGATAGTGAAGTGCTATAGGGTGGACAGAGACATTCTACAGCAAATCATCAAGCTGTGCCAGCCACGCCTCACACACAGAACCAACAGAGGGGAACCCATTCTAGTGGATACCAAGGTAGGTGTAGGCCTAAGAATACTAGCCACAGGTACCTTCCAAAGACTGACTGGGGATATAATGGGGGTCTCACAGGCATCAGTATCCAGGGTACTCCACCAGTTCCTGGATACCATGTCACCACATGCCAATGAGTACATATATCTCCCCAACACCAGTGAGGCATTGACCAGAAGTATGCATCTCTTACACCGTATAGCAGAATACCCTGAGGTAGTTGGTGCTATAGACTGCATGCACATCCACATAAAAGCACCACCCGGTGAGCGGGGTAGGGTCTACATAAACCGCAAGGGCTTCCCCTCCATCAACTGCCAGGTCATGTGCAATGCCCAGGGCATTATCATACAATTGTGTGCTGGCAACTCTAGAAGCTATCATGACTCCCATAGCTGGCATTCCTTGCAGCTGTATCAGGGGTTTGCTAGGGGGGGACATCCCATATGGCCATCTAGTGGGGAATGCTGTCTACGCACTAGAGCCATGGCTGATGACACCCATCAGAAATGCACACACACCACAAGAATGCCATAATGAGGCACAAACACAAACCAGGATCATTGTAGAGCGTATGTCTGGGATGCTCAATAAATGGTTCTGCTGCCTTGACATATCCGGTGGAGCCTTGCAGTACTCTCCAGCTACATGTGGACAAATGTTCATAGTATGTTCCATGCTACACAATATGATCCTGTGGAAACAACTGCAGCAGGAACAGCACAGGTGTGCCCCCCCCCCCCCACAATCCTATGTAGAAATGCAGTAACATGTAAATGTGAGGAGTAATATCAGTGGAGCACAGATTGCCTGAGCTGCCCCGATCTACAGGATAGATTGTTGCATGTGTACAATATGCAGGGGTTTGTGTGGTAAGTTGTTGTGTGTTCAATATTGTCTGGAAGTGGTCAGCATGTAAGCCTGGAGGGTTGTGTCTCAGTGGCCTACGGACAGTACTGTGGTCAACAGGGCCATGTTCCAACAACTGCAGTGCCAACCACAATGCTTCTCAGTGATACTCAAGTCAGCAGTCATCCATACTCACTGTCCAGATGTCAATATCTGTCACTGTCTGAAAGATGGACATGCCATGAACGTGGGCCCATACACAAACATAGCACAAAGGTGGAAGTCCCCTAGACAGAGTACATAAAATGTAACTGTTAACTGTACACAGCTTTGGAATTGTACATACAGGTTAGCAGCACATTAGTTGTCTGTGTAGTATGGAATACTGATGTAGTCTGGCCAGTCACTGGCAGACAACAAAAGTCACAGTTATGAAGTAATGAGAGAATGCCTATGTCTCCTCACAAGGCAGCATAAAAGGAATGTCCCAGGTATATCTGTGAGTCAGCTGCCAGTAGCTCCATATCACACATACACTCAACTTACCCCACCATCAGCCACAGGTTTATCACAGGTCATATCCTTGCTGTTGGGAATGAGTACAGTATGACCCCACTTCTGTATGGGAATACCCACAGGATGCAGCATGCTGAAAAGGTGTCCTATGCAGGTGTGTTCCTAGCTGTAAGCAGCACCCTGCCCACATCCATACCAATGGATTAATATTGACAGGAAGTATTGCCAGTAACACCTCACACACGTACCCTGTCACCCCAGGGGAATCCACTGGCTCGCAGTCTGGTAATGTATAAGTGAAAGAATGCACTGGCCTGCTACAGATGGCCCGCAACTCTACCAAATGGCCTACTGTCTTCTGTCAAAGGCCTGTGCCTCACCCATAGTGCCAATGTATGGTATCTCATGGGGTCCTAACTAACAACCCAACACAGTCAACAGAACACAAATGCAAGGCCATGCTGACAAATCCCAGTAGCATGCCCACCATGTCCTACTGCAAGAACTGTGGACCAGTCCATAAATACTGCTGGGATGAAGGGTCAACTATAGGGATACTTCTCAGATGTCACTCGCATAATGTTAGGAAGAGGATAGAATAACAGAGGGAGGATGTAGAAGCATGGACGTCATGGAGTGTGTGAAGTCTGAAACTCTGATGTGTGCCCATACTTCCCCTGCCTGCAAACCCATTAATGGGTGGCTACAATCCTGCTCGTAAACCACAATGTGAAGGGGAACTGACCAGATATATGAGTCCTGCCTCTGGGCAACCTGGGTGAATCTGTACAGCTGAGAGGTATGGCCACAGCAGGATATTATACAGCTTTTCCAAAGCTTTTGACACAGTTTCCCACAAACATCTTATCCATCATCTTTCAAATGTTCATCTCTCAACAAATACCCTATCCTGGTTCTCCAGTTACCTATCTGACAGATCTCAGGCAGTCAAGTGGAAGAACTCCACCTCCTCCTTTCTTCCCACCCCAACTGGTGTACCGCAATGGTCCATCCTTGGTCCCATGCTTTTTAACATCTTTATCAATAACTTTCACTCTGCTATACCACATGGTAAAGTTATTCAATATGCAGACAACTCTACATTAGTCTGCTCGGCATCAAACCTCTCTGAACTTCTAACAAATGCCCAAACTGCTTTTTCATCCACTGAACACTGGATGCACCAAAACCACCTTTCTCTAAATGCCAACAAATCCAAAATTCTATTTTTCCCTCCCTCCAAGGCTTTTCACTATGACAAAAATGCATTCAAAGTCATTAGCCAAACTAACTCACCCATAGAAGTGGTTCCCTTTGCTAAACTTCTAGGCATTACTATTGACGAACACCTCAAATTTGACATCCATGTACAACAGAATATCAAAAAAAAACATCAAAAGCTAGGTATGCTATACAGAAACAATCTATTTCTTTCCAATTCCACCAGGCAAACCCTGGCTCCTACTTACCTTTTCCCTTCCCTACTATACAGAGCTCCACTTCTTTCACACCTGACCTCTACCATCTCTTCTAAGCTAGAAAGCTGCTGTAATAAGATCTCCAAATTTGCCACTAAATCTAAAAACTCCACACACCATTGCCTCACCCTTCACTCTCTAAATAAACTATCTTGACTTCCTCCAACTGACCACAGCACATAGACTTATATTTTACCCAAATAAATGCCCTGCACTAACAGACATCCTTCCCCCATACACCCCTAATAGACCCCTCAGATCTGAACATCAAAATCTAATTACCATCTACAAACCTAATCGACCTGCTGGCCAACATCTCCTGTCCTTCTCACTAGGCAAACAATGGAATTCTCTCCCTTCTTCTCTAAGGACTACATCAAATACTGACAACTTCAAAACCCAGCTATTCAACTACCTAGCCTCTAAATGGAAATGCTCCTGCTTTCACCCTACCTAAAATACTCCATAACTGCATCACACATTCTCTCCTTGACTTTGGCTATCTCTCTTTACAATCATAGAGTGGATTCCAACTGTCTACAACTTCATCCTCCTTGTTGTTGTTGTCTTTCGGCTTTTCCCAATTAGGGGTCGCCACAGCGGAACTCCGGTCCGCTAATGATTGGCAGTAAATTTTCAAAAACGCCGAGGTGCCAGCTCGACGTTCAACCTTCAACGAAGGCACGCCCATTTACACATGTCTTTCAAACGCCCACCCAACCGCGGGGAGGACATGCAGACTCCACACAGAAGGCACTCCCTGCACTCCCGCTGAGAATCGAACGGGAGAACCTCTTGCTGTGAGGCAACAACGCTACCACAACTTCATCCTCCTTGTAAATATTGTAAATAGAAATTCTAGTGAATCCCAATGAAGGGCACAAATAACTCCTTTTCATTTGTCTTCCTTACTATATATAAGACTCCTCAATTTTGTAAATATATCTGCTTCTTCATAATAATTTTTTCTCCACGGTGTTCCGAGCATCATATACTGTTTAGTTAATTATGCCTAGATTGTATGTCAATTGTAAACTGCCTCATTCACTGCAAACTGTAAAACTGTACCATATTTTTAAACCTTTTTGACTTGTAATAATATAACTTTTCCTTATGTTTTATGGAGCTTTTCTCCCCGGGCCTCCACTGAAAATGGGCACACCTGAGCCCAGTGGACTTCCCCGGTAACCAAACTGAAATAAATAAATAAATATGGCTATTCTGTTAAGTCGATATATGTACAAGAAAGGGATCCTCAGCCACCATACTGCCAAGGTGGTGAACCATTTACACAGACCCATCAGCAAGTGTCTGTAGCTACTCCTCCAGAATGGAAGGAGTGTGCAAGAATGTGTAGGCTGCGGCCCAGAATACTGGACTCAGCTTCATTCATCTTGTATTTTCTTGGTAAATAACTGTGAGCAAATAATTATATCTGTCAGTAGTTGCTGACATAATACATCACAGTGTAAAACAGTACATATGTCTGAATATCTCTACTAACATCAACCATGCAACACAAGCAACACAGACAGCAGTAGTTACAGTATCCCCCTATCTTTCTCCCATTGTGACTCCATATTGTCAACCTATCTACAGATATCCTGCAGAAACAGGTTGGTAGCTGTAGGTGTAGAATACAAAACCCAGGACTGGAGTACAACCCTACTTGGAATGGATTCACACACTCAGTACAGAAGGCCATACTGGGCATGCTCCTACACATCGAGAAATGAAGTCCATGTCTGACAACACAGTGGGCTATACATATCTGTCATTTGCAGATGTCTGTGCACACACACCAAATTGTACACCATTTATGCTTCACACACACATTAGATAGGAATACTCAAACATATCGAAGGCCAACAGACTATAATATGTCAAACATACACACTTAGAGAAGTGGGGAAGAGAGAGACAGTGACAGAGAGAATTCCATTATGAGGCCTGCCCCACCCACTACACATCCCATTGGCCTATATCACATGATGTGCTGATGTCAATCACTGTAGACATTCCTTTTGGTAGCCCTCAGCCCTATAGTGTCTATGGTGCTTGTGATAACGGTGTAACACTATAGTACAAATACGTATTCATGTAGCATTTGTAAACTCAGTCCTGTCAAATGTAAAGTTGTGTGTGAGTGAGTGTGTGTCTGTGTGTGTTTCCACAGGAATGATTTATGGCCCATTCACACACACTGCACTTCCCATTGCCCTATGTTAGCACTCCTGCTGATGTCAGTCACCTTGAAAGAACCCTTTGGCCAAACCTTAGCCTTATGCGCTCTGTGGTGCATGCAGTAACTGTGTAATACTGTAGTATAGTAAATTAGTTAGGTTGGAGTCCTACCCCCAGTCCTGCCAACTTCAAAAGTGTTATCTGTGAGTGTGGCATAACTGTAGGTTCATGTATTTTGTGTCCATACACAGCAAGTACATTTCAGAGTGTAATAGTTTACAAGGGCTGCCGATTTATTTATTTATTTATTTATTTATTTCCAGTTTGATTACCGGGGAAGTCCACTGGGCTCTGAAAGCCCATTTTCAGTGGAGGCCTGGGGAGAAAAGCTCCATAATGCAGATTACAGTAAAGAAAAACAGTCTAAAATCAAGGTGTTGAGAGTACAAGTACAAATGCATAAAAATTCAATACATAGCATGAACAATATTGCTGATAGTGAGAGAGTGTCAAATAGAATATGACGTACATAATCATTTACATAAAATTCACAGCTATTTACATATTTACATAGTGCAAGATATCGTAAGGGAAACAGCTGTAGAAGGCTAATGTGAGCTGTTAGGAGCTTAGGAATACAGGGGGGGGAATCCTCCCAGGGGCTTTTGCTTAAAAGGATCTAGGTGGGGAGAATGCAGTTACATTTCCATTTGAAGGACAGGTAGGAGAAAAGCTGAGTTTTGAAGTTGTCCAAGTTTGACAATGTCCTTAGTGCGGAAGGGAACAAATTCCATTTTTGGCCTAGGGAGAAAGAGAGAAGTTGTCCAGCAGGTCGTTTTGGTTTATGGACAGAAATTAAGTTCTGGTGAAAAGTACCTTGGGACAGCATTCCCCTATAAGCTCCATGACGCTTGCGATAAAGGCATAACACTCTAGTAGCAATACATAGGTAGGAATTCTAATCTCAGAACTGGCAAGTGTGTCTGTGTCTCTGTGTGTGTGAACAGTATCCTGTGCACGTGTTGTTGTGATTGTGTAATAACAGGATCCACTGGGGGGGTGGGTTTTGCTACATTATTATATTTCCATTGGGGGGCAGGTTTTGATAAATCATTATATTGGTGACCTAGTATATGTCCCAACAACCACATTACAAGGCCAACAGTTGTCAACCATTGTAGAGGTGTGTGTGTGGACAATCTGCAGCCCTAAAAGTGTTGTGCTATGTGCAATAACTATGTGACATTATGGAATAGATGACAAGATAGGCAGCCCATCTACACCTGGGACACCCCTCCCCAACCAGGAACCATACACATTCACACTCAGGTAGGCATCTACTCCTATAGCAGTATGTGGCCTGCAAACCAGCTCACACATGGCGCCCACACTATGAATGCTGCAGACTCTATGTTAGACTGCTGAACAGTCATGAGTGGAGTCCCACAGGTTATGGACCTGGGTCCCCTCATGTTTGTGATCAACACCTCTGAGGACTAGCCCATTACAAAGGTGCCCAGGCTGACAATGTTTGCAAATCACTACAAGGTGGGTGCCAATATTACACTCTCATGTGAGGTTGCCACCCGACACAATGGCCTCTCTGAGACCTTACACTGTTTCAGACCCTGGACATTACCTAAATTCCAGAGGATTTGCAGCCATCCCCCTTGGGTACAACATGGGTCCCATAAAGTAATACACTGCTGGTAGACCACTGAACACTGATGTTGGTATAACAGAACTGGGAACACAGGTCGACAGTCAGCTCTCTGTTGACCACCACAGTGCCACTGTCTTCAAAAAACACTTCCATGTGTCAGCTCCCCTGAGTAAGGGTGCTGGATCCCAGATGTAAAAGGACTGTGTTTTCCAGTGCTCACAGCTCACTTGGTCAATATATATGTACTATGGTGCATTGCCCATGTACACCACTGGATGGCCGCTACAACAGGGAAGGCTGAAATTGTGCCACACAAGGATGCCCGTTTGGATTACACACCTACCCTATATGGACAGACTCCACTAACCCAAATGAATCTCCATCCCATATTGGTTATGTAGGTACAATCCATGCCTGGCTTAGACACCCATGCCTGACCCAACTCTGACATGAATGGTACATCTGAGGAAACCAGGCTGTCCACACCAAATGGCCCAGAGACCTCAACCCCATCTGCATAGTCAACAGTACATGCTGGGGGGTAAGTTCACAACACAGACACTGGCCATGCTACGGAATAGTTGCCACATACATGTCAAGCAGACCATATCACTGGCCCTCTCCATGAGACATCTGGAGGAGTGCATGGGGAATAGAATACCCACCCTGGTGACCACCCCAGTGGCTATACTGAGGAGACACACTGTGGAGTATCATCAGGTGCCATGCAAGGGTAGTCCCTTGACCTACCCTGTAAAGCTTCCATGGCTATTTCCTAGTACACAGCTATGAAGCATTGCATCTATGGATCACAGTAATGTCAAATCTGTGTGCGTGCATTACTGTGTATGAAAGTGTGAGTGTGTACACATCTGGGCAAAAGTAGTTGGAGGACTACTCTCACACCTGACACCTTAGATAGGCATACCATACATATGCTGTTCTTGTTATACACTATACATAGGTACCTTGGGACAATCTCCAAACTATAGGTTCTGAGGCATGTGTGGTAACTGTCTAACAACATACTCCAAAGAACTACATAGGTAGGGGTCATAAGATGAGTCCTGCAGCACTAAAAATTAAAAGCACTACACCCTCACTCCCCACTGGCCCTTGTTTTCAATTATAAAGGAATTTCCAATATTATTCTAGCATGTCCAAAGGTCAGTTGTCAATCTCCTCTCTGGTCCAGCTGGTGAATCTGGGAATCTTGAGGCAATGTTACAACTGCCTCATGTACACAGACAACCCTCTCCTCCTCCCAACAAATTCCAACACATGTGAGAGATGCAACCATATAGCCAAACTGGAGGCTAAGCTCTCTCAACTCAGTACTGGCATAATCAGTCAGGAGGAGAAGGAAACCACACTCACTCCAATTCCAGTCTCACATAGACCTACCACGACAGCAAACCAAACACATAATCACACAAAAACATACTCGGAGGCTCTAAATAAAGATCTGCCTAAGCAGCAGAGACCTCCAAAGCAGACACCCAAGCAACTGCTACCCCAAAACAAAACACGTGCAACACATATCTCA
Organism: Protopterus annectens; assembly: GCF_019279795.1. Taxonomy (NCBI): domain Eukaryota; kingdom Metazoa; phylum Chordata; order Ceratodontiformes; family Protopteridae; genus Protopterus; species Protopterus annectens. The sequence goes on along the minus strand of NC_056729.1, from coordinate 1,986,874,987 downwards.
CAAAGCCAGTGTGCCAAACAGTCACAGCCCTTAAGACTAAACAACACACCTGATACACTTGTAATAGGTGACTCTATCGTCAGGCACACTGACATCCCACTCACCAGGCTGAACAAGGAGAGGGTCACGGTGAGCAGCCTGTCAGGCGCTAGGATCCACCACATAAGACAAGCACTCAGGTCACTCCAAGGCAAGTACAAATATGACTCAGTCATTGTCCATGCTGGTGTGAATGACCTGAGACATACCTCCCTGGACTACATGAAAAGAGACATAGAGGAGCTCTCTGAGCATGTAGCCCAGGCCGGTATGACTCTGACCTTAAGTAGCATCTTACCCTCACCAAGAATGATGCCACAATATGAAGACAAGATGATCAATTTCAACAATTGGCTTAAGTACTGGTGTCATTCAAAGGGGATCCAATACCTGTCAGATTGGGATGATATGCTCGACAAGCCACGATGCTTCGCTAGGGACGGCTTGCACCTGTCACCCCTGGACTTTCAGATATTGGCAAAGGCTCTTGCTATCCCCATAGTGCCTTTTTTAGGCAAGGCTCAAAAGACAAACCCACCTCCATAGGTATCACAAGGGATAAGAAACTAAGAGTAATGCTACTCAATGCCAGAAGTCTAAACCTCAAGATGCACGCACTCGAAACTCTCCTTAGCATGGAGAACATCGATATCTGTGCAGTAACAGAAACCTGGTTCAGGGCTCCCAAGAGCACCCCAGCACTACCAGGTTATACCTCATACCATGCTTTTCGGCCCCAAAACTTGGACCGAACCACAAAAGGAGGGGAGTATCGATATTCATCAAAGATATCCACACCTCCAGGTTGGTGGCAAAGCACGAAGCATCAGAGACTATCCATGTGCAACTAACAGTGGGTAAAACTGCCTTCCAGTTTATAGCCTGCTACAGACCACCCTCCCAAACCCAGGAACCCCACTCGGCCTTCCTGAGAACACTGAAAAATATGAAGGTCTCTCCAAACACCATTATATTGGTCGACTTCAACTACCCAAACATAGACTGGGAGCATTACTCTAGCTCCAACACCCTAGCCCAAAGGTTCCTAGAATTTATAAACTCAAATGCTATGGAACAACTTGTTACCACTCCCACAAGAGGGGAAAACATACTGGACCTGATCATCACCAACATGGGGACTCTATGCTCCAGACCAGAAGTGTATCCCTCACTGGTAAGATCAGACCATAAACTAATCTCACTGGATATTCACATCCCTACCCCACCCCCTGCCCAGAAAACCACAGTGAAAAACTTTTCTAAAGCAAATTTTACACTCCTCAAAACCGAGGTGGAATCCTTCAAAGCCCCCGGGCCTGTGGAAAATATGGCCCAGACCACAGAATCCTTTATAAACGCATTCTATGGACACCTTCAGGAATGCATGGATCATGCGATCCCAAATAAAACCAAGACCCAATCCTCCAAAGGCAGACGTCCTGTCTGGTGGACCCCAACCATAAACAAACTATAGAATAGAAGGAGGAAGCTACTAAATGATAGAGCAAAATCCCAAATAGGGAAGGCATCACTGATCAGTATTAGCAAAAAACTACGGGCACTCATAAAATTGTCTAAGGCCAGCTTCGAGAGAAAAATTGCACAGGACACTAAGAATAATCACAAGGCTTTCTTTAGTTATGTTAGGAATCTGGGTGGGAATTCCCAGATATGCTCAGAATTAGTCCAAAATGACAAAAAATACACCGAACCCACAGACATTGCCAACATCCTAGCTGACAGGTTCAGCGCAAACGTCTCCCCCCACCTCCCCACCAAAAGGGCAAATATCTATCCCAGCAGAGTGCTGCCCCCCTGACATCTCAGATGCTCAGGTAAGAGCCGCCCTCTCCAAAGCAAAAAACACAGCATCAATGGGACCAGACGGTGTCCCAGGCTGTGTCCTACATGAACTCCAAGAAGAGCTAAACCCAAACATAAAACTACTGTTCAATCTCAGCCTTACAACATGATATGTGCCCAAAGAGTGGCATACAGCAACAGTGGTCCCTCTCCATAAAGGTGGTGCCTCAACGGATCCTAGAAACTATCATCCCATAAGCCTGACTAGCTTGGTCTGCAAAGCTATGGAAAGGATCATCATGGACCTCATAAATAAAGATATTGGGGACCTACAGACACTGGATCCTACCCAGTTTGGCTTTGTTAAGGGCAGATCCTGCCTCTTAAACCTGGTTAATTTCTTTGAAACAGTCACCAAGGCCATTGACGAGGGGAAGGTGGTCCACACAGCCTACCTGGACCTCGCAAAAGCCTTCGATACAATACCCCACTCGGGCATTATAGATAAGCTCACCAGCTTAAATATAAACCCCTATGTCACTAGATGGATTGCAAACTGGCTCAAGGACAGAACCCACATAGTTAGAATTGCTGGAGCCATGTCAGACTCCAAACCAGTTACAAGTGGTGTCCCACAAGGCTCAGTCCTGGGACCTCTCTTGTTCGGTATATATTTCTCGGAGGTACAGGCCAACACGGAAGGAATGTGGCTGACCAAGTTCGCAGATGACTGCAAACTGGGTGCCATAATTGACTCTCCATCCTCCAAAAGGGCCTCATAGAAACAGACAACTGGTGCCAGAGCCATGGCCTCAAGCTAAATGCCAAAAAGTGTATAGTCATCCCCTTTGGCAAAAACAAAGTGCCCACAAATTACCACATAGGTGGTAATCCATTAAGTACAGAAGAAGTAATTAGGGACCTGGGGACCCAAGTTGATAGCAATCTCTCATTTGACAACCACGTGGCCAAAGTGGTTAGAAAAACATTTTATATAGCCCACCTAATCATGAAGGGATTCACATCTAGATCAGGGGAGGTCATCGTGCCTCTTTACTCATCCCTCATCAGGCCCATAATTGAGTACAATGCCCCTTTTGGGATGTACCTTACCAGACACCTGCAGCAACTGGAAAGATCCCAAAAGTACCTCACCAAGAGGATCAAAGGGTTCAAACAGATGCCATATGCTGCCCGGTTAAAGAAACTCCAGCTCTACTCAGTGGCATACCGCCTGTTCAGAGGCGATCTGTGCCTGACGTATAAAGCCATGTCCAACCCGGAATCGGAATTAATGGACATGCTGCACCTCAGAAAATCCAAATCCCATCGAATTACGCGCTCAAGAGACTTGAACCTCAGCACTGAAATAAATAGGACATGCTGGAGGGACAGATTCATAACCCAGAGGCTCCCTTCACTCTGGAATAAAATCCCAGTCCAGGTTAGGCAGAGTCCCTCATTGACTCTCTTCAAGAGGAATCTTGATGAGTGGATGGGAGATCGTAGGTTTACCCCGGGTATCACTTCTGTGTCACTGTTAGACAGAGGCACAGTATACTAACCTCGAAAAAGGGCATAGCAAAATAAATTTAAAATGGGTGGCGAAAGCCAAACACATTCTGGCTAGGCTTATAAATGCCCTAGGGCAGATAGCCTAGTATGAACCTATGAACCTATGAACCTATGCCATGTGTGTGTGTGTGTGTGTGTGTGTGTGTGTGTGTGTGTGTGTGTGTGTGTGTGTGTGTGTGTGTGTGTGTGTGTCTGTGTGTAGATATCTATACTTGTTTGTAGGTGTCACAGTTTGGGCCCCTTCACACTCAGTCCACTTCCCATTGAACTACGTTATCACACCTGCTGATTTGAGTCCCCTTGAAAGATCCCTTTTAGCATTCTGTAGCCCTATAAGCTCTGTAGTGCTTGCAATACTGCATACTACTATAGTGCAGTTAAATAGTCCAGTAGGAGTTCTACTCTCAGTCCTGACAAATGTAAAAGTGCAGCTGCTTGTGTAAGAGTGTGTGTGTGTTTGTAGAGACATGATTTTTGCAGCCATTCCCACTTCCTACCCTTCCCTTTCCACCCTTTGGTACTGCTGTTTATCTCACCCACCTGTAAAGATACCTTTGGACAGCTGTCAAGCTTATAAGCTCCATGGCATGGCGGATAACTGCATGATACCATAGTAGCAATAACTAGATAGGCAGGTGTTCGAATCTCACTCCTGGCAGGTGTGGTTGTGTCATTAACATTGTGATCCATATCCATTGGGGGGTGGGTTTTTCTACACTTGTGTGGTCCACCCATTACAGTACCACATGTCCACTGTACAGGGCACATTGTTGTAGTAGCCATGGAGACTCTGCAGTCCTATCAACTGTTTGTAATGTGAATTAACTTTGTAACAGTATGGAGTCCACAACATGATATGCGGCCCTTGTAGTCCAGTGATACAATCCCACACCCAGAAAGCATAGGCAAACACACTCATCTATTCACTACTGCCTATGTCAGTAAGTGGTCTGCAAACCAGTTCATGGATGGAACCCACAGTGTGGAAGCAACAGACTGCATCCAAACAGTCAGGAGTGGTGTGACACAGGGCCTTGTCCTGGGTCCACTCTTGTATGTTAATGTGTGCATCTGACATCCAGCCCAGCACAACTGAACTGTGGCTAACAATGTTTGCAGACAATTGCAAATTGGGGGCTATGTGTACATCACCAGAATATGTATACATCTTGCATGCTGTCAACACTGACACATTCGACTGGTGTCAGAACACTGTCCGTAGTGTCAATGCCATGAAATGTGTCCCAGTCACCTGTGGACTCAGTGTGCCATCCACAAGTGACCACATCGGTGGTTGTCCAGTGGACACCAGTGTCCACATAGGAAGTCTGTGAAAACAGCTTGACAGTAACCTCTCTTCTGACCACCACATTCCTATGTGGATGGAAAGTCTTCCCATGTGGTGCATTCCATAACTAAGGGTGTGTCATCCATGAATGAAGATGTCAGTGTTTCCCATACTCCATGCTCATTAGGCCAATCAGCAGGTACAATGGCCCAATAGCCATGTAACTCACTAGACACCTTATATAGGGAGAGAGAGAGACACACAGATATATATATATATATATATATATATATATATATATATATATATATATATATATATATATATATATATTTATTTATTTTTATTTATTTTACATTTGTTAACTGGGATGGTCCGACTGGACATAGGTCCATTTTCAGTGAAGGCTCTGGGAAAAAAGTTCCACAGTGAGTAAAATTTTACAAAATATGTTAAAATACAGTATACAGCGAATTTTCAATCAATATGTTAAAATACAGTATACAGCAGAAGACATAACAAGACCTATATATATACAGGAAAAATAGTTAACCGTGGTTAATAACAGAATAAATATACACATTCAATCAGCATTAGGAGAAGACCTAGACTGTAACATATATTACAGTAGATATATTAGGAAGTGAGGTATATAAGTGGAATAATTTGAGGACTTATGTAATACATGGGCATAGCCACTTATTCTTTAAGTGTGTTTTAAGTGAGTTTTTAAAGTGAGAAGAGGTAGGGGCAGAAATCAGAGCAGGAGGGAGATTATCCCAGGTTCTAGCTATGGAGTGGGAGAACAGTGCTTTTCCTGCAGTATTGTTAGCCCTAGAGATACAGAGGAGGGGTTTGTCGGAAGATTGGAGAGGACAATTTGTATTATAGTGGGTGAGAAGGTGGCCTAGTGCAGGGTTTTTTCTGGATGTGTTACCACATTGTAGGCAATGACTAATTGGTGATAGGTTAGTAGCTGGGGAAGTTCCAGCCATTACAGTTCCCTTAGAGCATGGCAATGGAGGGTTCTAAAGGTGGAATTGTTTGCAAACTTGGTGATTTTATTATAACATGATTCGAGTCTGGCAACGTCAAGTTTTCTAAGCTGGGTAAGAATTGGAGAAACATACATTAGGATAAACAAGAGGTGAGTTTGGGCTAGGGTAATCCATGCTTGTTTCAAGAGGATTTCCTGTGCCTATATAGTGTTCCCATTTTTTTATGGACTTTTTTGATAGTTTGTGAAATGTGGATGTTGAAGTATAGACTTTATCAATTTCAATGCCTAGGAGTTTGGTATGGTCGGAGGGAGAGATAATAGTGCCATTTTTGGAGGCGATAGTAAAGGATAGAGGGGTAGAAATGTTTTTTGGGGGGTAAAAAGTAGTAATTTGGTTTTATTAGGGTTTAGGATAAGTTGGATCTGAGTGATCCAACTTTCCACAGAGCTAAAGGATTCCTGGATGAGTTGTTGTAGGGTGGGAAATGATGGAGCTGAACAGATAAGAGTTGAATGTGTGGCGGCATGAAGATTATTGGTAAATATGGAGAAACAAAGTGGGCCTGATATGGAGCATTGTGGTAGACCTATGGTAGTTGGGAGAAAGGGGGATAGTACACTTTGCCATTGGACAGATTGTTGCCTGTTTGACAACTTTTAAACTAGGCTATAGCGGAAGGGGCAAAGGATAGAGATGTCAGGGTGTCTAGTAGTAAGGAATGTGAAACCATGTCAAATGCATTAGAGAAGTCTAGAAATATTGCAGATACAAAGTTATTATTATTTCTATCTTGGTTGATCAGATTGGTGAAAGAGAGCAGAGCGGTGGTTGTGCATGCATGTGTGTGATGGTACTGTCGGAAGCCATGCTGTGTGGGGGAGAGGAGATGGTGTGAGTTTAGGAACTGCGTTACCTGAGAATGTATACACTTCTCTAGTATTTTAGATAAGGGGGATAGAATGGCAATGGGGCAATAATTTGAGTATTTGTAATAGTTTCCGCCTTTATGTAGTGGAATAATGTATACCTTCCATAGCTGTGGGCCATATGATTCTTGTATGGAGCGATTGATAAGAATAGAAATAGGGTAGGATAAGGATTCGGCAGCTATTTTAGGACGTTGGCTGGTAGATTGTCAGTGGCAAGGGTGGTATATTTCAGTTTTAGGAGGTGTTTTTTAATTGTTGAGGTGGGAATGGGTGAGAGTATAAAGGATGGGATGTTGTAAGGGCATTTGGTTGGGTTATATGTAGGGCTGTTTTTGGATAGTTGGGAGAATAGTGTTAAGATGGATTCTGTGAAGTGGTGATTGAATTGGGAGGCAATGTCCTTCTTGTTATTCATGGAGTTAGGAGTGGGAGTGGTAGTTTTGCCTGATTTTAGGAGAGAGTTAATGGCATGCCAAAACTTTTGGGGATCTTTTGAATGTTTTTTTGGATATTGAGGAAGTAATTTTGTTTATCAAGTTTAGTGTGTCTCTTGGCCTGATTTCTAAGTTGTAGGTAACTTTGTTTGGCTAGGCTAGTATTGTATTTCTTCCAAATTCTCCAAGCCTTATCCCTTGACTTTAGAAGGGCTCTAATTTCCCTAATTAGCCTATATATATATATATATATATATATATATATATATACAGACATATGTCTGTATAGAACACATGAATATTTCCACACACCAGTTTCACTATTGCTGTATGCCTCTATTGCATGATATCTGCTAATAAACAAAACCAATTCCCACAGCTCAGATGGTGTACTGGTAGGTACTTCAACATTAGTGTACAGGGTCCTGGACCCAAGACATGGGATTGCTTCCTTTTTCATACCTGTTAAATAAGCAGACTGCATTATAACTGTGAAATGAAATTAATACTTACTCCAGCTCAGATGGTGTAGTGTTATGTTTTGTGATTCCAGTGTACAGGTTCCAGGGTTCAATTCCTTACATGGCTGTTTTTTTTCCTGGGCAAAACAAGATCTGCTGTATACACAGTGATAGCATACCACTGCTTACTGCCACTTACTGATGTCCCTCGCCTTAGTAGTACCTTAGTACAAGGGCGGCTCGTGCTATAGGACTGCAGGACTGCAGCCCTCCCACCTAGAAAACAAAAATAAATAAAAGTAAAGAAACACAAAAACAAACAGTAAAAGAAACACATTGCCGTAATTCCTGGAAGTACTCTGTGCTTGCACGCACACTCTAGATAAACGGAAGCACTCTCAGACTGCTTTCTCAGCAGGCATCTCAGCCCCAAGATGCCCAGCAGTCTGTGCGGTGGTGACATCACAGAATGGAGGCACTCCGGACTGCATCAGCAGCAGCAGGCTGGACCAATCAAGGTGCATTTAGCAGCTAACAATGTGTGCATGCTGCACCAGTGGTGAGCAGCTAACATACACCGATGCAATTACTGGGTGGATTTGCTCAATGGATGTGTTCTTCAGCGATGAAGGTGGATATCTAACATACACCGCGATTACAGGGTTGCTCAATGGATGTGTTTGCTCTTGCTCATCGGCAGAGATGAAGGTGTGTGTGTGTGTGTGTGTGTGTGTGTGTGTGTGTGTGTGTGTGTGTGTGTGTGTGTGTGTGTGTGTGTGTGTGGTGGCGAGCAGCTAACATACACCGATGCAATTACAGGGTGGATTTGCTCAATGGATGTGTTCTTCAGTGATGAAGGTGGATATCTAACATACACCACGATTACAGGGTTGCTCAATGGATGTGTTTGCTCTTGCTCATCGGCAGAGATGAAGGTGTGTGTGTGTGTGTGTGTGTGTGTGTGTGTGTGTGTGTGTGTGTGTGTGTGTGTGTGTGTGTGTGTGTGTGTGTAAAATGCCCCAGTTGCTATATACTGGTGGCTAGAGAGAACTCATGGTGGTGTGGTAGGGAATACCTCAGGCTTGAATCCTGTACCTTGTATGCAGGTGGCAAGGGCCTGAATTCCCTATCCACCACCATTTGTAAAGAATTTGCAGATTTTTTCCACATATTTGATCTGATCTGTTCTGTTCCTCATAATATCTGTGGTTTCTAAATATTTAAATACTTAGATATTTGATGGTGTAGTGATAGCATTGTTGCCTCACAGCTTCAGGTTTGATTCTTGCTGGGGTGCCTTTTGTGTGGGGTCTGCATAGTCTCCGTGGTTTTGCTTTTGTGTCCTCCCATGTTACAAAGACATGTGTCTACATTATTTCTTCCTGGGCCTCTGCTGAAAATTATTTTTTGTTCCAAGACAGACTGTCCTGGTTAACAAATGTTAAATAAAATTGACAGGCATTTGAATTTCAGACTTCAGGTTTCTGACTGTTTGATTCCTTAAATATTTGATGGTGCAGTGGTAGTATTGTTGCCTCACAGCTACACGTTCTCTGGTTTGATTCTTGGCTAGGGTGCCTTCTGTGTAGAGTCTGCATCTCCTCTGTGGGTTTGCTCTGGTATCCTGGCATTTTACAAAGACGTGTCTTCAGTATTTCTCCCTGGGCCTCTGCTGAAAATTGTTTTTGTTCCGTCAGACTTTCCTGGTTAACAAATGTTAAATAAATAAAATTGACAGGCATTTGAATTTCAGACTTCATATTCTTCAGAAAATATATAGTAACACAAAACCTTTTATTCTAGCAATTTTCTATATAAGATGAAGATTTGAAATGTGTCCCTATTTTTGGGACTGTATTCCCCCATTATTGGCTTCGTCCAGGTTTTTTGTGCTAAGGTTAACAGCTATGGCAAGAAATGAATTCACTGAATATGTTTGAGGGCTGTATTACTTCATTACTGGGTTTGTCCAGGTGTTTTGTGCTAAGAGGCTGACAGCTATGCTGAAAACTGAATTCACTAAATGATAGCCATTTAAGTTTCAGTCTTCCTCTCTTTCACAAAGCAGCTAATTCGGCATAGTGGTATGTTGCTCTGATTGTTTTGCACAGGGACCTGGGCAGTAAAATGTATGGTGATAACACAGCATTTTATTCTAGCAACTTTCCAAGATTATACAAGCAATGTTTAATGTGTCCCTGGTTTTTGGGCTTTTGAACCCCCCCCCCAATAAATTTTGGCTTTTTCCAGATTTCTTGTGCTGCGAAGTTGAGATGCAGTTGAGTATTGAGTAGATTTTACAAGGAGCCGAGAGCTGCAGGGGAAGAGAAGTTTAGTGCTGCTTATGGTGAGTTGGCTTGCAATGTTAATATCACAACAGGCTGTGTACTTACTTTTGATGCAAAAGGCTGTGGGTTCTACTCCCACAAGGGGTGGATGCTGCCGTACTGTAAATGTCCTCTTTGGCGAAGATACTAACTATGAACCTGTTATCAGTTTGCCATCCATTTCCTATTGCAATATTACTAGTTTATTATTTTTTTTTTTTATGTAATATAGGCAATTTATTCCTCAGGGGCAACAGACACTTTATTTTTCTATGAAACCATGAAATATAAAGTTGTTTGTTAGCAGCAACCTCTTCATTAGTTACAGATCTCTTTAATGTGGAATTACTTAGATGACTTACTTCTGCAGATCTTGTGCATATTTACTGATACTGGTGGATTGTATAAGTTTGACTAGACTTTTTATGATGGAAATGTTCTCATTTGGGCAGTTTTGTCATTACTGGTGCATGCATTTTGTTTCATTGTTTACTGGAAAAATGTTCAAAACAATAAATTTAAAACACCCTCTAACAACTGTACTGTATTATACAAGGAATATAATTTAATACAGTCCAGGAAGGTGTATCACACAACACATGTATGTTTTGTGTGCAAGGGGCCTATCATTTGAAAACAGCCCAAAGTTAATCTTTATACTACCCGAATGTGTTTTCTTTGGGTGTGGATTTCACTGCTGTTTCAATGAATCTGAGTTTCAAGGGCAGAGTTTTAATGCTAAGTCTATTTTCATTGTGAGACTGCATTGCTTTGTTTAGCAGATGTTTTAGTGTTTGTGCTGTAAAATACAAAATAAAACTTTCAAGTGACATCCAAATCATCGTAGAAGTAAAGCAGTATGCACATTGCAGTGTTTATGGCAAATGGGGGCGAAATAGCCAAGTAATGGGACATTGGAATGGCTTCATTCAACCATGATTTTGTGAGGGGGGAAGGATGGCAAACTCAGACAGCCCTGGCTCAGCTGAACTATACTTCTCAACTGTCCAGATTTTCACAAAATGAAATGATTTTTGCTTCTTCTTTTTGTTTGTTCCTCATAAAATGTGTGGTTTTCTCGCAAATCATTTAGGAATTATGTCACTAAATAATGACAGACATTGAGTTTCAGACTTCATAACCTCCAGAAAAATGCATGCTAAAGCAAGACCTGTTTTATCAACTAAGTTTATGCAAGAGCAATTTTTAGTACTGTTTGTATAGCCCCCCCAATATATTTGTCCTTTTCCAGATTTCCTGCGTTAACAGGTTGAGAGGTACGTGCAAAATGCTTTATAGAATTGAATATATCCAAACTTCTCAACTGTCCCTAATTTTGGCTCAAAATGTTACTCTCCCTCTAATCCCGCCGCAAAATGTCAGTTTTGAAAGAAAACATGATAATCAGAGTTATAGATTACTATTATTTCAGAAATGCATGCAGATTTGTTTATTTTGTCAGCTGCTCAAGCTAACAGTGCTAATATTAAAAAGTATCCCTTCTTTGACAGTTTCCCAGCTGTATTGTGTGGCTATTTTATATTTTTGCATCACATTTTGGTCCATTTTTCATAAAACTGTGGTTTTCTGGCAAATTATTGGCAAATCATTAAAGATTGAAGTAAGAAAATAATGACAGACATTTCAGTTTCAGATTTCATACCCTTCAGAAAATTCATACTAATGCAAGACCTACTATTGTATTAGAAAGTTTATAAGAACAATATTTAAATATCATCCTTAATTTTGGGCCTGACTTTGTCCAGATTTCTTGCTCTGTGGTTGAGAGGTATGACAAATGTGTCAGGGCCTTTGCAATCAACCAGAGACATTTCAAGTTGTGACATACTTGTTGTACCCCACTCCTCCATGTAGTGACTCTGGATGTGTCCAAGGAGCAGTTATGCAGTGTAAGTGTGCAGAGTACCCCCCCCCCCCATCCAAGGTAGACACAAGTACTACATTGGCTTTTCATCTGTCTTGCTTGATTTTGCAGAATGTTCTGGTTTTCTGTCATATTTTTATACTGTTGATTATGCTTCTTATTCAGAAAGTGCCTGTTGCTCTATGTTTAAGTAGCAATGATTTCATAACCATCAGGTAAGCTTGTCTGAGATTGTAAGATACAAGTAAGCTTACTGTTAAATAATTACCAACATTGAAAGCCTTTTTGTTGTTGCCATGCAGAGAATACTTGCATAACTAGATAATGTATAAGCCTTGGGTACTGAAATACATATGACAGTTTTTGTAATAAAGGACAGGATTACAGTATTTTAAGAAGCTCATTACCTTTGTTCGAGTCTTGCAGTCATCTTTGCAGGCTTTACCCATAAACTAAACAGAATGCCAATCTATCATGTGTGGTCCATAACCTGTGCAGTAATCCTTTAAGCAATTTATCTTCAGCTTGTTTCTTGTTGGCTGTTCATTTTTTACTTTGATCATGTTTTCCCAATGGAAAAAGTAGATACTTGTCAGGCAGCAGGTCTTTTTTCGATAAGAAACATTTTTACAAGTGGGGGGTGTCATTGCTACTTTTAGGATGTTACTTGATACTTTTTATAAAGCTGAATATAAATTATAATTAGAACTGCAGTGCAAGGAGAAGTGGTTTGAGTTGAGTGCTGCTTGTTTTTCTTGTACTTGATTTTGACTGGCATTCCAGTAATGTATTTAAAAAGTATTTTTTTTTCATGCCTCACAACCTTTTTGTTTCCATCTAGATATTAAGTAAACTGTCATGCAGCCAATGCATGAAATAATTTTTTTCTTCTACACTTCATTTTGTCTTGATTGGACTCTCATAATGACGGTTTGGCACCCAGGCCGGCATATTTAATTAAAGTTCCAGTTTTTTGTGGTTTTGAGCATAGCTCCTCCCCTTTCTAGTTGGCTGCACCCCTTCCTATTGGCCCGACCCATTCAGCTGTCTACTGCAGCCTCCCTTCGATTTGAAGTCACCAGCCGCCACTGCCTTAGTACAAGTATCACCCCAGAACCTCTGTGGCATATACGATAAATGAATAACACTGTAGTAGGAAGAAATACATGGATAGGAGTTGTCCTCACAACCCTGGCAAATGTACATTTTGTATGTGTGTGTGTGTGTGTGTGTGTGTGTGTGTGTGTGTGTGTGTGTGTGTGTGTGTGTGTAGGTTATAGATGTTGGGGCCACTCACATTCAGTACACTTCACATTGCACTACTTTATCAGTTGTGCAGATGTCACTCACCATAGGCAGACTTTTTGTTAGGTCTGATCCCTGTAGGGTCAGTAGTGCATGTAGTAACCATGTCACATTACAGTTCAGTGCCCTAGTTAGATAGAGGTTCAACCCTCAGGCATTACACATGTGTGTGTATATATGTGTAGGGTAAATTATTTTGAGGTTTCTCTCACCAACTAAAACACTCATTGCCATACTTTACATGGGCTGCTGATGTTCCTCACCTTAGAAGTACCTTTGGACACCATCCACTGTATAAGCTCCGTAGCACATGCAATAAAGGCATAACACTGTAGTAGCAATAACTAGATAGGTAGGGTTCTAATCTCAATGCTGCAAGTGTGCGTGTGTGTGTGTGTGTGTGTGTGTGTGTGTGTGTGTGTGTGTGTGTGTGTGTGTGTGTGTGTGAGTGTGTGTGTGTTGACAGTATCCTGTGTGTGTAAAAACAGGATGTATTGGGGTGTATGTTTTGCTAATCTATTTTATTGATGTCTTACTACATGTCCCACTGTCCACATTACAAGGCCAACAGTTGTCACACACTGTAGGGGTACATGTTGACACTCTACAGCCGTGAAAGTATTATGCCATGTGCAATGACTATGTGACAGTATGGTATAGGTAACATGATAGGCAGCACTTCTGTTCCTCACAGACCATACTCCACTCAGGAATCATACACTCACTTGGCCAGGCATCAAACTGTACAGCAGTAGTACCCTTGCAAACCGTATCACAGATAGAACCCATGGTGTGAAATCAGGGGACCCCATGTCAAACCGCTGACCTCATATGACTTGCATCCTACAGGGTGTGCACCTGGGTCTTGGCATGGTTTCGATCTACACCTCAGAGGTGAAGGCAAACACAAAGGCACCCTGGCTAACAATGTTTGCAGAAAACTGTTAAGTGGGTGCTATCATGAATCACCCATGCAATACTGTAGTGTAGAAAACTAGTTAGCTAGGAGTTCTAATTCCAGTCCTGGCAACTGTAAAAATCTGTGTGTGTGTGTGTGTGTGTGTGTGTGTGTGTGTGTGTGTGTGTGTGTGTGTGTGTGTGTGTGTGTGTGTGTCTGACAACATTATCCTGTGTGGGTGTTGTTGTGATTGTGTAATAACATGATCCATTGGGGGCAGGTTTTGCTAAATTATTTTATTCATGACCTAGTGTATGTTTCAACGTCCACATTACAAGCCCAACAGTTGTCAACCACTGTACAGGAAGGCAATGACAATCTACAGTCCTAAATGTGTTGTGCCATGTGCAATGAATATGTGACAGTATGGAATAGTTAGTAATATAGGCAGCCCTTGTAATACTCAGAGACCACTCAACACTCAGGAATTTTACACAAACACGCTTGCCTACCCATCAACCCCTATATCACAACTTCCCTCACAAACAGCACCACGGATAGTACTTATGGTGTAATAACAATATACTCTGTGTCAAAATGATTACCACACATGACTGGTGTCACAGAATGTACGGACCCATGTCCTTCCATGTTTGGGATCTACACCTCTGAGGTGCAGGCCACCACAAAGGCACCCAGGCTGACAGTGTTAGCATACAACAGTAAGGTGGGTGGTATCATTCACAAGCCATGTGATGTTTACAATATGCACAAAGGCCACTCTGACACATATGACTGTTGTCAGAACCTTGGACATTATCTCAATGACAGGAGAACTGCTGCCATTACCCTTGAGGACACCATGGCTCACATGAAGTAATACATTGCTGGTAGTCCACTGAACAGTGATGTTGTCATAACAGAATGGGAAACACAGGTTGACAGTCAGCTGTCTGTTGACCACATTAGTGCCACTGACATCAGACACTACTGTGATGTGTTACATCACCTGACTAAGTGTGTGTTATCCAGCACGTAAATGGATGTGGTCACCCTGTACCCTCCCCTCAGTAGGCCAATCAATGTGTACAGTGGCCCTTTAGCCAAGTACCCCACTGGAAACATGCAACAACTGTAGAGGCTGCAAACATAACCCTCAAAGGGAAGACCATGCCTTACACACATGCCCTGTATGGACAGACTCCAATAACTGCAAGGAATCCCCATATCATACTGTCTATGTAGGTGCAATCACTACCTGAGTTACACAGCCATGTCTCATTGAACTAGGTCAGGAGTACTACATCTGAAGAAACCAATCTGTCCACACAACATGCCCGAGACCTCAGTCACATGTCCACACTCCAACGGACATGCATGTGGGACAGGTTCACAACCCAGACACTCTCCATGGTATGGAATATACATCACATACATGTGAAGTAATGCACATCATTGATCATCCACAATAGACTTCTGGATGACTGGATGGGGAATACAATACCCACCCCTGGGGATCACTCCAGAGAGTATACTCATTATCCACACTGGAGAATATTTTCATGTGGCCTGATGCTAGGGTATTCCCTTGGGCTAGCCTTGTAGTCTTCATGGCCATTCACCTACTACACACCTATGATGCTATGAACCAATGGATCTCAGTACTGCCAAATGTGTGTGTGTGTGTGTGTGTGTGTGTGTGTGTGTGTGTGTGTGTGTGTGTGTGTGTGTGTGTGTGTGTGCGCGCGTGAACAGGTGTGCCATGCGGCTGCCCTACACTGATGTTTTCAGGACAGCTGTGGCCCGTACATGGCAGGGTATACAGTTCTCCACCTCCAGACATGGACTTGGGAATGGGATCTGCCAAGGGTATCACCATCAGTGAGAAGGCTGGAGATAGTACTGCTCCCTGATGCTGACATATGTCTGCTGGATATGCAACCCTGTTGGGATCATCCAGAACCATGTGCCCATGACCTGCCGTGTCTTGGCATGGACAGCACACCACCCTCACTAGTGCTGGTGTGACTGCCCGTATGGGAGTGTGATAATGTACAGCCACATGCATGCCCAGCTGATCATGGTTCTGAGCTACCTTCACGTGGCTGCGGCCTCCCATCTGCCATACCTTCAAGCACAGATATCCCATGGTGGAAGAGTGCCATGACCTGACCCCACCCTCTATCTGCGATCTCATTGCCCTCACATATGGCTGCAATGAGTTTGCATAAATCACCACGGGCACCAGGGAGATGTTCTTCCACCAGCCTGTGCACTTGTCTGATGTTACGTTCATTACATGCCTGTGCATCCATTATGGACTGAAACATGTGCCTCATTACTCCAGCAGTGGCACTCTCAACATGAGCTGGACAGGCAGCCATTCTCCTCTGAGCACCCCTGCCCACCTGCCTGTGTGGGACCTCGCCAGCACTCTGGCTAGTGCCTGGCCACTCACTTGCCATAGTCACCACGCTTGCATGTTCTGTGCCAGCACCCATCTGTCCTTCTATTGTGGCCACTGGTAACGGGGAATGTGTGGGCATTGTGACTGTGTGAGGGGATGGGGTAGATATAGGTGGCATGCCAACCGATGTCACAGCTGCAGCCTCTGACAACCCCACCTGTGCCTCACTATGGGTATCATGGTCAGAGTCTCACATTCACAGACACTCACACATACTCACACACTCTCACACTCTCACACTCTCACACTCACGCACTCACACAGTTACACTCACACACTCACACACAGTTACACTCACTCAGGTACACTCACACACACATGAGGTGCCCCAGAGGCATTACACAGACCTCACATTAGACAACAGATGACAGTCATGACACACACTCAAACCCAAAGAGTCACACTCTGGACCAGTCATCAACATCATGCAGTGGATACCTTCCAACTTACCGTAACTACAAATGTACACAACTGGGATATTCACCTACAACACACTGCTCCCATGTAAACATTACTGCTGTTCATCTGTATAGCACTGTGGCCAAACCTATGGAACATACCTACCAACTGTACAGAGTTTCCAGGAATATCTACATATGTGGTTCATCTTTCCTGTCTGCTGCTTATACCTGCTATGCTGGTCTACATTACTGGTTACTTCAGTGGATTGGTTACCCTACATAATGTCATACTATGATTTGAAGATGGCATAACCTGCAGTACATGTATGTGAAAACAAGGACAGTTACTGAAACAACTTCACAAGCTTACAGTGGTTATAGTAAGTGTCGAAACCCTTTTTTTAACATGCAATGATTTAGTGACAGATCACATGAGACAACAGTGATATTGCTATAATATTCCCAACATTTCATATGACATATAAGCTGTGCACTCCAATTGGAGAACATACACATCAGGTAGGGTTAAGATATCGTACATGATATGACTACAATAGCTGGGTTGCATAGGGGTGCACACCTGTAAACTGATACTTTGGTAAAGCACCTGTTCATCTCATCGCAGCATTCAGTACTCTTGGGAAGGTGTGTATCAGCATGGCACATCTTGACATGGCAAGGTTTGCACACTCTCCCTTGGAAAACACCTCAAAATCTGTCAGATTGCAAAGCCATCCCCTGTGCACAGCATTTGTCAGGTCACCACACAGATTGTGTATTGTATATAGGTGTGGACTCAGGCTTTGCCACTGGAGACTGTTGATTGTGTTCTTGTGAAGCCATTCTTTTGTCTGGTAGATATAAGGTGTGGGCCATTGCTGTGTACAATGTTGGAATACGTCCCCATACACAGGTATGTTGCAGACACCAGAAGGACTATAGCCACAAGGGACTGGTGTTTGAAACTGGTCATAATACACTCCAAATCGACTACAGCCCCAGTACAACATTGTGAACAGCACACATACAGCAGGACACTGCCATCAGCCTGCTTCACTTTGTGGGTAGTGTGCTTCTGCTGTTGTGCAGTGGTTTTATATGTCCAAAATGACATGACCACATTGTGGACAAAGACAGTTTAACATCAGTCTGATAACACCTTAACACATTCACACACATGCTTTTTGAAAAGCTGATGTCTTGTTGTCCAGAAGTTATCCAAGATTGGATGTTGTTTGTTGTGAGAAACAGCTGCCATCTTCCAAACACCATATAGCCAAGACATGTGAAGACCATGTAAGATAGTTGTCACATGTGGTACACACACAGTACTTGCCAGAGATGTCTGGCACTCCTTTGCTGTTGCTGTATGGCTCCTGGCTGCTTCCCTGGACATTGTTCGTATTCTATCCTCCACATATATGTAGGGATGTCCACTTCTTCACAATGTCACTGTTGCACCATACGTGGTACACCTTTACATGAGTATCTGCACTGTGTTCCATGACATATGCAATGCTGTGGGTATGCTTATGTAGCCTTCTCCAGGCTGATACCTTTATAACATGTAATCCCTTTGCAGCATGTTAAGCTGTATGTGAACTATGGCCTTTGCTGTAGCAGGCAACTGTGGGTCTATGTTAGGATATCCTAGGTATGTGAGCTGAGTGTTATTTGCAGTTAATCCAAGAGTCTGTAATTGATGGCAGGTGTGTATCCAATATTATGTACTGCTGTGGTTTTGTCACATGGTGCTACACCACAGTATGAGTGTCATCCTGTGCACACATATGCATCTAGTTTATTGGACAATGTCCATGTCACATACTTGTTCCACTAACAGATTTGTTTGTTTGTCAATTGCATTGTACAGATTACAGGTCACAGGAAAGGTTGGATATATGTTTGATCTTCTGTATTGTGGTCACATTGTCACATATAAGAAATACCTGCCATTCTAACAGGTGTGTACACCTTTCATATGCACTGTATAACAGCACTGTATACAATATGTCCCTACTCCTGGCCCTTTGTCACCGCATTTTGGC
Source organism: Protopterus annectens (assembly GCF_019279795.1). NCBI lineage: Eukaryota > Metazoa > Chordata > Ceratodontiformes > Protopteridae > Protopterus > Protopterus annectens. The sequence goes on along the minus strand of NC_056729.1, from coordinate 1,986,856,126 downwards.
AATATTTATCCATATGTCCTGCAATGACAGGTTTGTGAGGTAAGTATGCTACAGATATGTGACATCACATGCAAATAGTCCCCTGTGATATCCACTATGATATTAGTCAGTGAACCCCACCACAAGTGATCATGCAGATATTGCCAGATGGCTGTGTGCAACACCTTAACATGCTTGGGGTAGTGGTGAGCCAAAACAGTAAAATGTCATAATCACTGGCTTCAGGCTGCTGTACCTTGTGTAGAGTCAAAGGATCTAGGTAGTAGGGAGGGAGAGGTATTGTTAGCTGACTCACAGTATGCATTGGTCCACGATTACTGCTACATTTCTGCACAGGTACAGTATAAACTATAGGTTATTACACAGTTTGCTGTCCTTCACCATAGATCTGCACTTGTGTGCATTACTAAACCCCACCCACTGATTTTATTAAGTTATCAATGTTACAATTTTTTTTCTGGGATAGTCCATTGGTCCATGAAGGACCTGTTTTCAATGGAGTACTGTGGAGAAAAGATACATGAACAACAATATAATATGAAGATAATCATTTACTGTTATGCAGTAGTACTGAAGAATGATGGTATTACATAGCATTATAAAAAAATCTACATTTGCAGTGAAAATATGGTTACTAATGTAAATGGTACTATCACACACATATCAGTCAACTAGAATGAGAAAACTGCATTGCTGCTTATTCCTGTTACATTTGTTAGAATGTTAAATAACACAAGGGTTGACATTACAATTTTACATGAAATCTTATAGTTAAAGTAGGATGGGTGATAACAAGTGAAAGTGTTGAATGTAAGAAGGGTGGGGCAATAACAAAAAAGCAAACATAGCAGAGCAAGAGTACAAGTAAATGACACAGATGAAGATGGTGGTAGTCAGAGAGGCTCAGTATGTTAAAGAAAAGATGGAAGTAAGAGTGTGAGAAATGGGGAAAAACAGGCATGTCTTGTGATGAGAGCAGGAACATTCCCAGAGGCTTTTGAGATGGGAATGAAGCAAGGTCTTAAAGGTGGAGTGGCTGTCCATAGTACCAAGAAGAGGTGGCAGGGATTTCCAGAGGTGAGCTAGGGAAAAGGATGGTAGGTGTCTGCCTGGAGGATGAGCAGGCTTCTGCAAGAATTGAAGATTCTGTTTATTGGATCATAGAGGTCTGTTGAGTATCTGCATTTTGTAGGAGGAGGCAAGGGAGGGGTAGATGGAGGGATTACAGATAAGTTTATGGGCATGAGTAGTAGGTTGGATGTAGGTGAGATCGTTGGGAGGTACAAGCCAATGTAGTTTGTGTAGGGCATTGCAGTGGTGGTAGCTGAATTTAGAGCTGGTAGCAAACAGACATTTTCTCATAACAGGATGATAGCTTTGTTTTTAGGGAAGATGGAAGGTTGGTAAGAAGGGGGCCACCATATAGGAGACAATGAATGAGGAAGGTGTTAGAGAGTACTATTTTAGTAGTGTGAGTGATATAGCAGTTATGGTGGTAGTATTTTGCCCTGACATATGCATCTATAGACTCTATAGAACACAGTTGTAATGCAATCTCAGTACATGGATGTGCACTTTTGCCTTACCTGGACACTTCTCACCTGTTGCCTGGGTGTCACCCACCTCCACAACTGACAGTTCATGTGTAGATGTTGTTGTGGGGGCTACCCCAAGGTTGGGCAGGAGCTCCACCACTGCCATCAGAGGGGGCTGTGTGGCTGGCCCCCCACCTGTAGTGGAATGGTACCTCGCTATAGCAGCAGCCCTTTTCCGAGCATGCCGAATCAGGTCACTTGCTCTGTGACATACCTGCTCGTATGTGTGGCCATAGTGGGCCATGCTGTTCACTGTTTGGACAATGTCATCCCAAAGTGCAGTCCTCTCCCGTAGATTTTGCCGACCCCGACTAAAAGGGATGGCATAGTTCTGCAGGATGCCTTCAGTTATGGCTGCATTCTCCTGCTCAGTATAGTTTGGCTGCTGTGGCATGGCACCTGGAAGACATAATAAACAGGAAAACACACCACAGGACCTCAGACATTGTACAGACTTCTTACATGTTACATGACTAATTATCTACAGTGTACACTACATAAAAACACATGCAACGCAGCACTGTATGAACATGCATTGTACTCCTGGTCCTGTTGTGTCATATTCCCCCATGAGGGCCAGAACATGTCATAAACCACCATTCACATTTGTGTAGAAGGGAGACAGTGTCTGTGTTCCTTGCAGATGGGCTGTCAATGCTGCTCAGGCTTGGCTTGCATACAGTATGTAAGGGAGCTGAAAGCATATATCTGAGTTCATGTAGAATGCAGCCTGGAATGTTGTGAGTCCCCAAGGTGACTTGCTAGTTTTACATTTCAGTGGGCAGTTTTCACCTGATCCATGATAATGATGGTAGGGGTGCATGTGGTGTGCATATCCACCTATAGTGATGCTGAGCCGGGGGGGTGATGTTTGGCCTACACATGTCTGCAGTAGGTTGGCTGTAGAGAAGTAGGATTGTCAGACACATGAATCAAGTAGACAGGGGTATAAGGGGATGGGGTGCATGGCAAACATAGTGGTGGCAAAGGCTAGGAATGGTGCATCTGAATCGTTGTACGTACAGTTGGACAGCAAGGATGGAGAGTTAAGACCTGTACCAATTGGCTAGACAAAGGCACATAGATAGGAGGGATGTGTAGAAAATAAGTGTGATAAAGGATAATGTTGGAAATGTACTCACAAGTGCGGAGAGTGTGTACAGCAGGTGGAAACAGTATTTTGATGGTCTGCTACATGAGGAGAATGAGAGAGAGAGAGGAAGTTGCATGATGTGGGTTTGGTGAATCAGGAAGTGCAACAGATTAGCACAGATGAAGTAAGGATTGCTACAAAGAGGTGTAGCATTGGTAAGGCTGTTGATCCACACCACATATCTGTGGACACCTGGCGTTGTTTAGGAGAAATTTCAGTGGTCTTGTTAACCAGATTGCTTACTATGATCTTGGAAAGTGAGAGGATGCATGTGATCTTGGAAAGTGAGAGAATGCATGAGGAGTGCAAACAATGTGTTTGTGTACTGATTATGAGAATAACGGTGGTGTGCAGAGCTGTACAGAGGGATAACATTGATCAGTCACAGCATGGGGTAGTGGTAAAGGGTGCTGAATGCTAGGTTAAGAAGGGTGGTGAGGATTCCTGCTCAGCAGTATGGTTTCATGCCATGAAAGATCAGTGGAGATGTGATATTTGCTATGAATGTGTGGATGGAGACATACGGACAAGGTCAGAAGTAACTGCGTTGTGTCCTTGTGGACTTACACACAGCATATGACAGGATAGTTAGAGGGGGTTGTGGTACTGTATGGGGAGGTCAGGAGTGGCAGAGGAATCCGTAAGAGTACTACAGGATATGTACAAAGTTAGTGTAACAGCAGTGATTTTTGGTTTGGGAGTGACAGGTGCATTTAAGGTGGAGGTGGAAGTAATCATGGATCAGCTGTGAGTCCTATTTATTTGCTATGGTGATGGACAGGATGACAGGCATGATCAGACAGGAGTCTCTGTTGACTGTGATGTTTGCAGATGACATTGTGGTCTGTAGTGAGAGTAGTAACAGGTTGAGGAGACCCTGGAGAGGTTGAGGTATGGGTTAAGGAAGGAAGGAATGTTGGTCAGCAAGACTAAGACAGGATATCTGTGTGTGAATGGAAGGGAGGATGGAGGAATGCTGAGGATGTAGGGCATACAGTTTGTAAAGGTGGATAACTTTAAATACTTGGGAACAACAGTTCAGAGTACTGGGAAGTGTGGGGGAGAGGTACACAAGAGAGTGAAGACAGGATGCAGGTGGTGGAGAGGAGTGTGAAGTGTGATTTGTGACAGACAAGTACCATTAAGAGTGACAGTGAAGGTCTACAAGAGGGTGGGGAGCCCAGCTGTGTTATATGGGTTGTAGACAGTGGCATTGCATAATATGACAGGAGTCAGAGCTGGATGTGGCAGAGTTAATGACATTATGATATGCACTGGGTGTGAAGAGGGTGTACTGGAGTAGGAACATATATGTTAGGTGGTCAGTCCAGGTAGGATGGCTTGGGGCCAAAGGCAGAGAGCGGTAAGATTATATGCTTGTCATGTGATGAGTAGCTATGCTGAGTATATTTGTGAAAGTATGAGGCTGCCAGATAAGCAGAAAATGGGAAGGCCTGAGATAAAGTGTATGCATGTGTTGATAGCGGGCATGCAGCTGGTTGGTGTGAAAGAGCAAGATGCAGAGAACTGGGAGACATGTAGTCAGATTATCTGTTGTGGCGACCCCTAACGGGAATAGCCAATTGAAAAGTAAGGAGATGTTGTAATGTCAGTGTTCACAGGTTGCCAGTTATTTGATAGACATTACACAACTGTTTGAGTACATAACCACAAACCTGAGGCACACATATGGGCAGTGTGCATAACACTGGACAGTTGAATGGTATGAGCTCAGTATATGATATGCAGTTCAACACACACATCTGTAACAGTATTTCAGTATGCCAGTACCCTGGACAGGTCCCTCACATTTCTGATGCACACATGTATATCATGCTAGTATTCACAATTAACATATGGATATATGCGACATCCCAGTAGCTGGCCTAGGAGTGTCACAGTCAGTATTGTTTAACACACACTCCAGTAGTGCTAATATGTGCATATCTCATGTGCGTGAGCTGTGTTCTGTCAGTACAAACAGACACAGATGCTATGGCCATAGGTTGTGATCAGCAGTATATCAGTACAGCAAGTGTTGTTGAGAAATAGTTGTTGAACTTCCTATTTACCACTTTTACATACCCCTACTACATTCCATTACATGATTAGTTGTTTCACATACCTTTTTTTTGCTGTTTCAGTTGCTGTATTTCCCAGATAGACAGGTGTGTCTCACAGGATATTTGTTGTAGTGTCTTTGTGATTATTGTCCTGTTTGTTCCCAGGTAGACAGGTGTGTCTCAAAGGTTGTTTGTTGTAGTCTCTATGTGATTATTGTCCTGCTTGTTGGGTTTCTGTCCCCCTCTCTCCCCCTCTCCCTCTCTCTCTCTCTCTCTCTCTCTCTCTCTCTCCCTCTCCCTCTCTCTCTCTCTCTCTCTCTCCCTCTCTCTCTCTCTCTCTCTCTCCCTCTCTCTCTCTCTCTCCCCTCTCCCTCTCCCTCTCTCTCCTCTCTCTCTCTCCCTCTCTCCCTCTCCCTCCCTCTCTTTCTCTCCCCTCTCCCTCTCTCTCTCCCTCTCTCTTTCTCTCCCCTCTCCCTCTCTCCCTCTCCCCTCTCCCTCTCTCTCTCTCTCCCTCTTCCTCTCTCCCTCTCTCCCTCTCTCTCCTTCTCTCTTCCCTCTCTCCTCTCTCCTCTCCTCTCTCTCCCTCTCTCTCTCTCCCCTCTTCCCCTCTCCCTCTCTGTCTCCCCTCTCCCTCTCTCTCTCTCCCTCTCTCCCTCTCTTCCTCTCTCTCCCCCCTTCCCCTCTCTCTCCCCTCTTCCTCTCTCCCTCTCTCTCCTCTCCCTCTCTCCTCCCTCTCTCCCTCTCTCCCTCTCCTCTCCTCCTCTCCCTTCTCTCCTCCCCATCTCCCTCCCTCTCTCTCCTCCCTCCCTTTCTTTCCTCCCTCCCTTTCTCTCTCCCTATTCCTCTCTCCCTCTCCCTCTCCCTCTCTCCCTCTCTCTCTCCTCCCTTCCTCTCCCTCCCTTTCTCTCTCCCTCTCTCTCTCTCTCTCTCTCCCTCTCTCTCCTCCTCTCCTTCCCTCTCTCCCTTTCTCTCCTCCCCTCCCTCTCTCTCTCCTTCCCTCTCTCCCTCTCTCACTCCCCCTCCATCCCTCCCTCTATCTCTCTCTCCCTCTCTCACTCCATCTCCCCCTCCCCTCTCCCTCCCTGTCTCCCCCCTCTCCCTTCTCCTCCTCCTCTCACTCGGCCCCTCTCCAGCTCTCCCTCTATCCATCCCTTCCTCCCAACCTCTCCCTCCACCTCTCTCTCCCTCTCTCTCCCCTCTCCCTCCCTATCCCTCCCTGTCCCCCTCTCCCTCCCCTCTCTCTCACCCCCTCTCCCTCACTCTCCAGCTCTCCCTCTATTCATCCTTCCATCCCTCCCTCCCTCCCCCTCACTCTCTCTCTCTCTCTCTCTCTATCTCTCTCTCTTAGATGTACACAAATACATCGGTTTTGCATAGGCAGCAGCTTGACTTTTGTAGGTAATGCTAATGATCAGCTGATGGCCTATGCATGAATTGGAGTCACCCACTTGCTAATTGCATGTGGAACAGCTGTGGTATCATTCCTATAACCAATAGCATGGAAACACACTCCTATAACTGTAGAGGAAAGGCAACATCTTTTGACTTAGCTCTTCTGTCTTTCTTCATAGGAATCCCCAGTAGTGTGCTCGCATTTCCCTCAGCAAAAGTTACATCCTGTGTCTTGGCCAGCCTCCAATCAACCCAAGGCTGTCTCGTTGCCCTGCACTGTGAGACCCTGCATCGGTGAACACTAAAGTGCTTTCAGCTACACTAGTTCCCTTCCGCAAAAGTTACATCCTGTGCCTTGGCCAACCTCCAATCAACCCAAGGCTGTCTTGTTGCCCTGCACTGTGAGACCCTGCATCGGTGGAACACTAAAGTGCTTTCAGCTACACTAGTGTATGTTAGAGTTGTATTTAATCTGTCCTCCAAACTGAAGACTGTTTCCCCTTTCACTGTATACGCGTGCACACTACTGGTCCCCCCCCCCATTTCTCTCTTCCTATAGTACTCTTAGTTTAATTACTTAAAACTACTTTCTCTTGGAAAAAGTTTAGCTATGTACCTGCAGCCCATACATCTTTTGTTTTTCCCTGCAGAAGTGGTGGCCCTTTTCACCACTCTGTACTAGATTAGTAGTATAACATTAATAGTTATTAGGTAAATACTGCATCACACTGACCTGCAATTAACTTAGCTTGGTTTTCCTGTTTTCTTTTTAGCAGCTGGCTTAGTCCAGTTTTTCTGACTCTCAACCTTGCATTACTTTGCGTCTATCCCTTTCCACACCTTGAACCTGCACACCTCCCCACCCACTTCTGCTTAATTACAGATGTATCAAAAAGCCTGATGTAGAAAGGCACCATCATACTCCTAAAGTTTTTGTACATTTAAGTGCATCTTGGTGTTTCCCTCCTTGCTGCAAAGTTAAAGAATAACCTCCTGCTAACCTGAATACGCCCCTGAAGCTGACTCCTTGCCTGGCTTCATAAAGCTTGTACTCCTAAAGTTTTTGTACTTGTATGTTGCAAAATACCTTTTTACTACCTTTCTGTAGTGCCTATAACTGCTTGTTACCCTCCGGTGTGAGATTTAGTAGCCTACCGCAGACCCAAAGCCACTTCCTCCCTCCACCCTTTTGTCCCCTCATCCTATATCTTACCCCTTTGGAATAGCTTCTTGCCTACCACCCCCAGCTGCTATTCCTCCCCTGAACACTAGGTGGCATCCTTTACCTACACTATATTCTAGTATTAAAACTAACTATCCCTCAGGTCCTACACCCATTCTTTGGCATTTCAGTACAATTCTAATCCCCCTCTCTGCACATGAGAACCTCACTCTCACTTTACTAAATCATCTACACATATCTGATAAGCTTATATACTCTGCTCCCCAGTTTTCACTTTAGATATTTCTGTATTACGCCAAACACGAAAGACAGCTGATTGTCTTTTGGCTGAACTTACCTTACTGCTCTTGCCCACTCCATTCGCCCTGCAGGTTCACTCCGCTCCCCTACCCTACCCCCAATTCCCTCACACCCCCAGGGCACCTATCCTCATACTGCTGGAAGCCACACCCCCACCCCACATCAACCAATAGCTCGACATATCTCATTACATACTCAACCATCTGTTACTAATTTACTCACACCTTCCACTATCTATACTTTCCTCATTAAACAAACCCACCTCATATTTGCCCTTCTATAACCCCTTATTTTCTCATTACTTACATTCCCACATTCTCTCATTATGTCAACCCCTGGCTTACTAAAACTCTCTAATTTCTTCCTCTTGCCCATAATTCTTTCCACTCTATTTCTATCTCACAGCCTCACAGGCTATAAATTCCTAAGCTCCATTCAATTTCAACACTCCTTTAAACAAACTTCTCCTTTCTGTCTATCAGCCTCACAATCCCACAGTAACATTACATCCTCATCAGCCTACCTTCTCCCATAGTTTCACAGATTAAACCATATTAAGTATTTCCAAACCAGAAAAATAGACCCTATTTTATGTAAACTAGCAAAACTTCCACACAATCCTCAGTACCTACTACTACACGGCGACATTCACCCAAACCCAGGGCCTGGTAATACCTTCCCTGACTCCCATTCCTCCTTCACCTCTATTTCACATACCCCCTCTTCTTCCTCGAACTCTCTTCTCATTGCCCACCTCAATATTCGTAATTTAAATAACAAAATTACCCAACTTCATGCCCTACTAGACTTACATTCCTTTGACATCTTATGTCTCACAGAAACCTGGCTCAAACCAGTTACTAAAGACAATGATATCATCCCTCCAGGTTATAACATTTAGAATTGACCGTTCCTAACAAAAATGGTGGTGGGGGGGTAGCAATATTGTTTAAGTCTGAACTACAGGTAACCTCACTAAACACTCAACCTCCCTCACCTAGCAATGCTGACATATTAATATCTAAGTTCCAGATTAATGCCAATACATCTATATACATCATGTGCTCTTACATCCCCCCAGGCAACAACATAAGTACTCTTGAAAATATCCTTAACTGGTTTTCCACATCATTTCCACAAGAAACTATTCTCCTTGGAGGCTTTAATATTGACTGGAACTGTTGTACTTCTGACAAACCTACATCTCACATTAATCTCTATGGCTTCTATCAAACTATCACTGACCCTACCAGAACTCATAAACCCAGCAACAAACAAACTACCTTAGACTGGATACTAGTCAGCAATAACCCCCAATCTTACAAAATAGGCATACTTCCTGATGATATTAGTGACCACTCTCTTACCTTTATAACTAGACAAAAGATCACCATTCCCACTCAACTAAAACTTTAGAACCACCCGGAACAAAAAGAACCTGAACCTAGCTAACTTTCAAGCAGAGCTAAAAGCCTGCAATTGGTCACCCCTAAAATATCTACCTCTCAATGAAGCAGTCTCTTTTTTAACAATACATTCCTAAAAATCCTTGAGCACTATGCCCCCTCTTGTACTATTAAAATTAGGAACAAACCTGCTTCCTGGCTCTCAAATGAGGCAAGGCAAAAAATGAGACTGAGAAAATCTGGAATATATGGAGAAGTTCCAAAGACCCTATTGATCATTTAAACTTTAGACAGCTCAGGAATGCCACTAAAAATCAATATTCCTCAATAAAAAAACTATTACCTTAAATTCCAACAAGCCCAATATCTAAACCCACAGAAATTCTGGTCAGGATTAAATAAATTTCTCCATCCTGGACAAGCCAAAACACCTACTCCCTCTAACTTGACTCATAATTCTCCTAACCAAATTGCTGATATTTTTAACAATTTTTTTTCAGAAACTGTTCAATCTTTAGCAAATACCTTACCACCTGTTACCACCACTGACTCATCCATGCCAAACACTGACTCATACTTGCCAACCACCCTACCCCAAGTATTACAACTGCAGCCTGTCCAAACATCTCTCATACACTCGCTACTTCTTAAGCTTAAACCATGCACTCCATCAGCTGACCTCCTCCCAGCTGAATACCTTCAAATGGCAGCTGAATGCTTGCCTTCCCCGTTTCCATCTTAATTAACAGAACCATTACAGAAAGTTCCATCTCATCCCTCTGGAAAGTCTCATATATTATCCCCCTGCATAAGGGTGGAAACTCAAATGAACTCTCAAACTTCTGCCCCATAGCCCTACTTTCCCCCTTAGCAAAAATTATAGAGAGATGTATTCACCGTCAGCTACTTAATCATTTCCTCCAAAACCACCTGCTAGGTGACTGCCAGCATGGTTTTTAGGCCTTTCCATAGTACTACAACTGCTCTACTATCCTTTTCTGACTGCATTAATAAAAATCGTAACAACAGCTTACTGTCCTCAGCCCTCTTTATTGACCTCTCAAAAGCATTTGATATGGTTAATCATCAATTACTGTTAAACTCACTCAAATCACATTCACTATATACCCAGACAGTTAATTGGTTGAAGTCCTAGCTAGAAAATAGACAACAAGCAGTCCTCTGGGAAAATAAACTATCTACTCTTCTCCCTATAACTCTTGGAGTCCCACAAGGCTCTATTCTGGGACCCCTCCTCTTCACTATTTTCATAAATGATCTGAAAATCTCCCTTCCACAAACCACCTGCATACAATATGCCAACGACTCGACAATATGTTCAGCCTCCTCGCCTGCTGGACTTCATTCGAGAACTCAATCAGTATTTACCTTAGTTGAAAACTGGTTCCATCAACGCTGTCTCCTCCTTAACACCAAAAAACTAAATTGGTACTATTCTCTCCCACTCAGAAGTCTCCTACTATCAACTTCACAATTACATCTAATAATGGTACTGTAAAAACTCCAGACACAACCACCAAACTTTTAGGTGTAACAATTGATCATAATCTAAACTTCGACACACATATCAACCTAACCATTAAATCAGTTAATAAAAAACTTGGTTTCCTCTACAGACTTTAACCCTATCTCACACCTCTAGCTAGGACTGCTATTGCCCGATTGCCCGAACTCACTTAATCTCCACCCTTCTCTATGCATCCCCAATCTATACCAACTTATTCAAAAATAATCTTCATAAGTTGGAAACATCCTATATTAACATAGCTATATTTGCCACTGGTGCCCCTTTTCGAACCCACCACTGCCAAAATCTTAAATTGCTAGGATGGCTGGAATTGCAAAGCCAGATTCTTTTCCAGCAACTTACTACTATACACAAGGTCTTACACCATCCCACAGATGCACCCATACTCTCGACCCTTATCTGCCCATATAAAAATCTAACAACCCTTCGATCAGCTAATAAGGTACTAGTAGCTACCCTAAAGTCCAACAACAAATCTGGAGATAGCGCTTGTTCTCAAACTCTATTGGTAACTCTTGGAACACTTTTCCAACTGAACTAACAGCCCTTTCTTCTACCCCACTTTTCAAGAAGCAATTAAGAATCTTCCTTAAAGCCCAGTGGCTTTGCCCATGCACAAATCCTGACTGACACTTTCTCCCCTAGCAGGACCATTCTTTATTTTCTATCTTTAACATGCTATTTCAGGTGCTCTGATATTCTCTATTAATGCCTACTGTAGTAGCTCACCTCCTAAGGTTTGGTAAACTTTATAAACAACATTACCCTCAAAAAAAAAAATTTTTGTTAATCCTTTTACTCAAAATTTTTAACTTATTTAGTCGGGTATGTTGGCATGATACTGTAACAGTACTATATAAATGTTCCTGTATTTGAAATGTTTTACCTGTCTGACATTGTCTGTATTGTATATGGTCAAGATTTCTGTCTTGTAAATTGTCGTAATGTGGAGCTTTTCTCCTCGGGCCTCCTATGAAAATGTACATGCATCCAGTTGGACTATCCCAGTCAACAAATGTAAAATAAATAAAATAAATAAATAAAAAAAACTAAGCAATTCATGTGGGCGTTGGCCCTTTTCCTTGACTGTGAGCAGGACTTCATGTGGGTGTCTGACAAACAGCATCACAGAGGGTAGTTGGAAATACTTCTTACAACAAATGCTGTGGAGACAGACCAACAGACTGGAGGAAGATGTTCCAGACATGGGGACAGAATGTAAGTATTGCTGTTATACAGTTGGAGTGATGTTAGGTTAACAGGGTTTGTGTGGATATGGCTGTATGATTTAAAGTCTGACATTATGGTGTTATGTGGTTGACATAACTCTCACCTGTAGGGCTATTGTCAGACTGGCCAGAGTTTGGTGTATTACATTTGGTGTGTTACTCAGAAATAATTTGCCTTTATACATTCAGTAGCATACTCTGAGGATTGCAGTCAGTAAATTGTAACATCCATGTGTGTTTCTGACTTCATATCCCTCAGGGGAGATATGTTACAACAAACCCTGTTACACCAGCAGTTTTCTCAGTTTATATCTGCAATATGTCATTAATGCCTGTTGTTGTGCCCTCTTCCCCCAAAGTGTGTTTCCTTTCTCCATATATCATGCAGTAAGAGGTGGATATGTACAGTATATCATTATTTAATGACTTCATTTCTCAGTTTTCTTGATCCTTTTCTATCTGACATTGCATGCTGCTCCAGTTTCTGGTAACCTATCAGCTTATATGTTTGCAGGGCATCAGACTACACTGTGAATTGGGCCAGTATATGTAGGTGTGTATGTGATCGACTCACATGATGATGATGTTTTTGTTCACACAGTCCATATACTGTACTATGAATTTGGCTTACCAGTATGTCACTGTGACTGTGGTGTGATTGGTTGAGGGTATACACTTTGACACTGGTGTCTGTTACTCAGTGATTTGCCTTACCAGTATGTCACGGCGACTGTGGTGTGATTGCTTGTGGGTATGCACTTTCACACTGGTGTCTGTTACTCTGTGCTGTTACATTCCTGTAGTGCCATCTATATCTGCAATTACATGTGTGTTCCCCCATAGCAAAACTTGTGGGTTTCTGTTGTGTCAGTCTGTCTGTAGTTTACACAGTGCTTGGTGACATGCCTAGCAGCTGAGTGTACTTGCACTAGTGTGATGTTATGTCCAGATATTTGTCAGATGTACTGTTGTCTGGCCGCCATAGGTGTTGTGTATTTCTGACAAATCAGTGGGGTGATGTGTAGATGTACGTCACTAACTAGTGGGAAGTCAGTGGGCTTGAGAATTATGCTCTTCCAGTTCTGATATGTTAGAACAGACAGGAGGGTGTGACTGCATCAACTGTGTCAGCTTATCTAGTTCAGTATTTGTAATATACCCCCATTTTCATGGCTTTAACCCCCCCCCCTTTGTCAGGCTTGGACCTACTTTATTGCACTAAGGGGTTGTGTGTATACCTCTCGACTGACCAGATTGCTTCAGACTGTCCAGGTAGGTCTATTGCTCATATTTGTGGTCTACTCCACAGTCTCATTACTGTGGTTTATGTGGTACTGCACTGTGATGATGTCAGGATGTCTGTCAGTAAGTGATGGTGTACATTTAAATGTCATAACTGCCTTCCCTCATGACATGTATACTGACACTGTTACTGTAGCAACATTCTACATTTATAAATGCAATGCTTACATATTATGTCCCCCTGCACTGAGAGGTGGAGATATATGATGCTGAGGTATGACTCCACTACATCTGACTACACGTATGACTACACATATATATATGTGTGTGTGTATGTATATATATATATATATATATATATATATATATATATATATGTGTGTGTGTGTGTGTGTGTGTGTGTGTGTGTGTGTGTGTGTGTGTGTGTGTGTGTGTGTGTGTATATATATATATATATATATATATATATATATATGTGTGTGTGTGTGTGTGTGTGTGTGTGTGTGTGTGTGTGTGTGTGTGTATATATATATATATATATATATATATATATATATATATATATATATATATATACATATGTCTGTATATGTATATATATATATATATATATATATATATATAAAATAGTAAAAGCAAGGTGAAAGGAAAACTATAAGAGCCAGCAAATAAAATAAACAAAACCGTTTAATGTGAGCGCTTTCGGCAAGGACCTTGCCTCACCTTCTTCAGACAAACAGTAGAATAGTCAAACAGGTTCTCTTTATACCCAATTAAACTTAATTGGGCAAATTAGCATAGCTAACAAAACAATGTAATAGACACGTAAATATCAATACCATTCCAAAAAATAAATCATTAAACCAGAGACAAAAAACTTCTAAGTTGAAAAACCTGGTCATCTAAAAATATAAATATAAAAACTACTTTAAGAAAGTGGAAATGCATTAAAGCAATTTCTAATGCAAAAGCGGTCAGCCCACTACGCTTGAACTCCCAGCTTACTATGTGCCTATCAAATTGTCAGGAGGTCCAAGTAGGCAATATTAGGATGTGTGCAAGTACCCAGAATAAATGTTTATAATTAAAATAATGTTGTTGTAAATATGAAAATGTTAGATCATACTATTGTGTAAATATTCAATTAATAC